>NC_137866.1:10237850-10240350 GCF_963924005.1 Protomyctophum bolini
AAATACACACCATGCGTTATGTCATGCATACAGCATGTTCTACTATACAGAACAGTATAATGTGTGTATACTAATTAAATTGACTTGTTACACAATGCTTAAGTAACTCTCCACAGGGGACATCATGTTAGGTAACTTGTGCACAGTACATGAACAAGGGGCTCAAAGCAACAATGTGAGAAGGAAAATGTTATGTCCAGACAGACAATAGTTTAGCCATTACCCACTCAAAAATAACATATCTTTTCACCTATAATGACATGCCACACAATAGGGACGCCATGTTGAAAGTCCCCTGTGCACCATGCACTGCTGGTTAGAGGATTTGATAAACACAGGATAAGAAGTGGACAAATAAAAGGGTTGTATAAAGTGTATACTGTGTGTGTATATATATATATATATATATATATATAAGGGCTGTCACGATTACAACTTTAAGTTGACGATTAATTGTCACACAAATAATTGCGATTAACGATTTAATTGCGTTTCTTCTTTTTTTTAATGTATGGACATTTTCATTTTCAACAAGCAAAAATAATTTATTGATTATCTCCAATAATTGTGATTAGACGATTATATAGGTAATAATTGTGACAGGCCTTATACAGTATATATCCCATTCTGACAGGGAACCCGTTTTGGTGTTAGCATCATGTTATGCTTTAGCTATTGAAAAATAGCAGATCTACAAGCTCATAGCGCGCCACCGAGTGGCGCGCTACGAGCTTGTAGGTCTGCTATTTTTGAAAAATCGAAGAGCGACTGACATTTTTATAGAATCTGATCTCAGGTCAGAATGGGTTAATCAGACCAGTGTGTGTCCAGTGGAAACCTCGAATGAATCTGATCTCAGGTCAGAATGGGTTAAACATGTATAGTGTTGGAGTTGTTGTTGTAGCGCTCACCGAGGCCAGCTTGTCGAAGCGAGCGAACAGCTCATTCAGAGTCATGACCAGCTCCTGGGCCGTGCACTGGGACGCCAGACTGGTGAAGCCCTCGATGTCTGCAAACAGGATGCTGCGGAGGAGGAGATGGGTGCAGGGTTGATTTGGACAGCACATCTTGATGACGTTTTAGTTATATACGTAGGTAGAGGCTTATTGTTGGTATCAGCCGGTAACACGCAGGAGTTTGTGGGTCCCCATTATATTTAGTTTGTCAGTGTAAAAGGGTAGTAGAAAATGTTCCATCATAGTTTTAAACACTGGATGTGTGATAGCGTAACGTGGGGGTCAAGGTACAGAGGAAGACAAAAACAAAAGACACACACACAAGCCGAAACAGAGGAAGACAAAAACACACACACACACACACACACACGACAGAGACAGATCAATGAGAGGAGCGTTAATTTAGCCACGGTCTAGCACCTTCCTCCTTCCTGTCCATGTACTATGACAAAGCCAGGGCACGAGGGAGATGGAGAGAGACAGAGAGAGAGAGAGAGAGAGAGAGAGAGAGAGAGAGAGAGAGAGAGAGAGAGAGAGATTGTCAAGATTGTGGCATTTTATGTCAGGTCAGTGTGTAGACAGACCACGGGCAGAGAGAGGAGAGAAGTAAGACAAGACAGGGGTCGCAATCAAACCTGGCTCCTCAGGCTCGCTAGGAGTACATGGTTGCTGTCGGCCACAAACCTTGTATCTAAATATTTCAACTTTTATAATGATTTAGTTTTTGGTAAATGAATGCCCTACTTTGCCACACCACAGGGTCACACAAACGTAGCAAAAATTGCCGTTCTGACTACACAAAGCGTATGTCTTTCAAAGTGAAAGTGAGAGTGGTTAAGTGGTGTCTGTCTGTGTGCGTTTTATGAATATTGAACCAATGAAAAGGATTAACAAAAGCTTGTGACTAAATAATATTGTATAAACTACATTGAGATCCATTTGGAATAGCGTTCATTATTTATCTTGAAGTGTTTTTGACATACTGTATAAATAAGCCATCTGCCCGACAGCGACGATAAGGTCTGTCTGTGCGGACTGTGTGTGTGTGTGTGTGTGTGTGTGTGTGTGTGTGTGTGTGGGCTGAGCCACCAGGCACCCTCTGGGTTTTTGGGTATTCTTTTCGTCTAGAGGCCAAAGTAGGTCACCTCCTCAAGCCCTTCCCTTCCAGAACCAGCACCGGTGGTGGAAAAAGTACTCGCATGTCTGACTTGAGTGAAAGTATTAGTATTAATATACTGCAACACGGTAGAAATACTCTGTTTCAAGTACAAGTCCGGGCCCAGGCAGCTGGCACATGCCGTCTGGGCATCTAGGCTGGTTCGAGCAGCGTAGCAGCCGGTTCCACCCCCGATCGCAACCACCTTTGCTGCGTGTCACTCCCCATAGCTCTCTCCCCATTTCCTGTCAGCCTACTGTAAAACTATCAATAAAAAGGCAGAAAAAGGCCCAAAACATTTATAAAACAAACACCATAAAAAAGGTCCGGAAATTCAGAAAAAAACGTAATTTCCGGACTATAAGGCGCACCTGTATATAAGCCGCAC
>NC_137866.1:10245350-10455350 GCF_963924005.1 Protomyctophum bolini
TAGAACATCTCCACTAGGCAAATCTAAACACCAGTAGCAGCGTTCACGAGTCACGACCGGTATGTTGTCAAACCTGTGTGTGTGTGTCTGTCTGTCTGTGTGTGTGTGTGTGTGTGTGTGTGTGTGTGTGTGTGTGTGAATGAGAGACAAGTCAGCCAGCTTCTGAATTTTAAGGGTATGTTGAATGATGAATCAGTCTCGCTAAAATCATTAGTGGAGTACCTTGGTTGCATTTTAGTGGGGAATCTGGACAGTAGAAATGTAGAAAACAAAGTACTATAGGACTGTCACAATAATTACATAATCGTCTAATTATTTTGTCAAAATCGTCATAGCAGTTCTACAAGCTTACAACGTGTTTGGGGCAATTCTTAAAAAGCTAAACTGGCTGGCTTCCAGTGGAATCAAGGGTCACTCTGTACAGGCTGACCATGGCTCAGAGGATTAGTCATGGTGATGCCCCTACCTTTTTTTTTCAGTTGTTTGTTACTCATGTCATGGAGGCATAACATATCTTCACAAGAGCCAGCAAAGCCCAAAGTCTTGTTCGAAAAGGATATTCTTTTCTTTTTTTTCCTCCTTTGCATAATTTTTATCCCACGATTTTTGTAACCCATTTTTCACCCCTGTGTCAATTATCTAATGTGATCCTGGGCTCTACACACCCTCCGCCAACGAAAAGGATCTTTTATATTAGGAACAGCCTGGACACGTCAATTAAAACCCACTTCTAATCTGAGAATATTTATATCTATAAACAAAAACATGGCTATTGAATAAGCTATACCTACTGCCGGTGTGAGTCAGGCAGGTGCAGTTTATTGTCTCCACCAGGCCGAAGGCATGGGAAGAGAGTATGTTTTGCACTCCATCCTTTACTGCGTCCGTCCGTCTGAGTACAGCTGATCTCCGCCACCGATGGCCCGGGCCATACCAAACTGTGCACACACTCTTCCCTGGATGCCAACGACGAACCTCTGCCCTAAATTATCCACAATGCCCCGTTATAGTGCCACCATGAGGCCACCATTACTCGTACACATCTTATCCATACTGTACATCACGCAAATCGGTATACACTATCTCCATATTTATGTGATCAACACAGATCTGTCCACATTCCCATATTCCATCACGATTCACCCTTTGTCAGCCTTCTGATTGGTCCCTGACTGACTAACCAGCAGGCTCTTTCTGCCTTGTTCCGCCTTGTTTACCGTATGTTGAATTTGCTAAAACATTTTTTTTGGAAAAAACAAAAAACAAACATGATATGATTTCCCAGTCACCATGCTGCATCTGTGATGTTTCTTTTTACTGACACCAAGTTTAAAATAAGAATTGAGTGCACAGAATATCAATATGAAGCAACTGAAACATGTTATTTCAATGGTAGTGGTTGGAGAGAGAGGATTTTTGTCCAACCACAAAACGGCAACCAATGGGTGCGATGAGGGCCACAACCAAGGACGGGACCTGACAAAGGGTGAATTGGCTAAGATTGCCTTCCAATGTTTTCAGGATTGGTCCATTTTGAACAAAATGCCTCAAATCTTGAACACAGCGTGTGATTTCCGTGAAATTATGCACGCACATTCCCACTAGACAGAGGAAGAAATGCCACTTAAAAAAGTTCTAATCAGCCTCATGATGGTGTTATAACAGGCTAATTTATGTTTTCACCTAGCCTAACTTTGTATGCGCACTAAACATTATGAATACACTGTTCATTTTACATATTTATTTTTAATGCCCTAGATATACTCCTATACTACTTATATTACTCCTACACCTTTTGTCCAAACATCACAAATGCTATTATCCTGGTGCCCCGAGGGGCACAGTTTCTATTTTTATTTTATTTCCTATTATTTCATAATTTATTTCATACTCAACTAGAAAAAAAGGCCCACTTTCTATGTGAACAGGCCCCTGTAAACCCAGACGGAAACAGGTTCAGTGGGCATCGAAACATTGTGGCCAGCTGAGCCCAATGTATAAAAACAATGAAGTGTTTTTGGGGCGACTGTGGCTCAGGAGGTAGAGCAAGGTCGTCCAATGATCCATGGGTCGGCGGTTCGAATCCCGGCTCCTCCTGTCTACAAGTCAAATTGTCCTTGGGCAAGACACTGAATCCTAAATTGCCTCCAGTTGGTCGTTGTGAGCTTGCCACCATTGGTGTGTGTGAATGTGAGGACCCTGTTCGCCGCTTCACCTCCCAATGTATGAATGAATGAACCATAGTAAAGCGCTTTGAGCACTTGGAAAAGCGCTATAAAAATGCAATTCATTATAATAAGTAATGGTGGGAAGTAATGTAATGTATCCATGATTGTTAAACATGCATGGAACATCATTTTCAGGCCTACATTTATCCTCCAAGTTGTTGTTTATCCCCACAATGTGTGGATATACAGGGTTTGTAGCAATTTGTATGTTGGCCAGTGTTGTCCCTGTCGGGGGCTTCAGCAAGGCTGGACTGGGACAAAACATTTGGCACTGACATTTAATTGGCTATCAAATCAAGTTCAGCAGGGCTGCACATAATTATACTGGAACCCTGAATATGCGTAGGTGAAGTGAAGGGGCTCTCCCCAAATCTGCTTTGCTAATAGAAACGGAAAAAAATACATCACTGCCACTGCACTTTCGGACACACGAAGCAGCAGCAGCTCATTATTTAATTTGGTTGCCTTACTTTCTTTATTGAGCTGCTTACAGTATTTGATTACTTCACCGTTGCGCGCGTGCGTGTGTGTGTGTGTGTGTGTGTGTGTGGGGGGGTGGGTGTGTGTGTGTGTGTGTGTGTGTGGGTGTGTGTGTCTCGCTTTGAACTCATGAAATAAATGTTTGCACGCACACTCTCGCTAAACCTTTTTTATGGCCTCCGCAGAACAAAATCTCCACGCGCGTGGCCTGTCAGTCAGGGTGTGTGGCGTGCGTGGGTGTGTGTATCAGTGTCAGACACAGCGAAACAGAGGGAGAGACACCATACATTAGAAATGAAGCCATGTTAAATTGTTCATGTAGGCTATATCCAGGTCCTGCTATAGCAAGAAAATGCAGTCCAGTCTACTTTCCAAAAAATGCAGTCCAGTCACGGGCACAGAGATGGTAGGGTGTTACACTGAATGCTAGACGTCCGATTCTGTGACCTGCCATTATTGCAGCGAAGGCAGGACGGCAACAGAGATGAACAGAATTCAATAGGTAACCAAATGCGGTGTAATGCACGACACACACGGCTTGCTTTTAACAAATTCCTCATGTTCCTGAGAGAGAGAGAGAGAGAGAGAGAGAGAGAGAGAGAGAGAGAGAGAGAGATGCAACACTGAAGTAATCAAATAAGCAGTGGGTTGGAACAGTGTCTGTGTCCAGTGTCCACGCATGCGCCGTACAAAATGAACAGGGCAAAATGTGGGAGAAAATGCCAAACACTTATTGATTATTAGAAGTGGAGACAAATGTAAAGGTGGAAAAGTAAATGGTTGCCTTGTCAGAGCAGACTGAGCCATGAGTGATTTTTATATTTGAGTGTTCAGGGCAGGTTTCAGTACTCGCTCGGCAATGTCTGATGTCAATCCACCATGACGCTGGTTCTCAATCTCACGGCCGATATGGCCACCAGGTGTCCTGCAAATGGACCCTTTATAGCAGTGGTTCCCAAACCTTTTCATGTCAAGGACCCCCAAATTGACACTAATTCGCTCGTGGACCCCCATTTGAAAAGATATGCCAGGGACCCCCATAAGAGAAGCTGTTTATGGCTCTAGCAGTGATTCTCAACCCGTTTAATTTCAAAGACCCCCAGTTTGACATGCATTAGTCAACGGGCGCCCGTTTAATGGCTTTTGTATCTCTGGGACCCCCAATTTATATTGTAAAATCAATGTTTATTTTACTCTGAGAGGGTACAAACGGGACCCCTGGGGGGGGGGGCGTTTGGGAATCTACTGTAGATCTGTAACTCTGGGAGGGTACAAATGGAACCTTATGGATCCATGTGGTTCCATTGGTACACTCTTGGAGTTACAGATCAACTCCTTGCAATGGAACCATTTCAGAGACTGTTGCAGTCTTCATAGTTTGTCACAGATGTGGGTGGTAAACGTTTTTGTATTTGAAGACCACAACGGAAATAAGTCCTGGACATTATTGTGTGATTGTGATGTAGCAATTGAGGGAGCGAACATGAATAACACCTACAAGAAGAACAAGGAAAAGAGGGGGGAAATAGCTGTCAAATGTAGTTGTAGAAGATGCAGAAAATTGTATGCCATTTTCAGCACAGGACGAGGATGAGGTTTACACTGTATACATATGGGTTGGCCCTTTGTTGTCACAACAAGACAAAGACAATCTAGCAACAAAACACCTATTACAACAGGACAGTGACATGCTAATCTGGAGCCAGTGACCACTCCTTGTTCTGTCCCAGAACAATGACCCAACCAACTGCAATAGGAGCTGGTCAATCCCCGACAGTTTTCGTAGCGCCTGACCAATATACCACAACAAGACATGACATGTTGTGAAGCTTGCAGACCAGCTATTTTTGACCAATGAAATAAAATTAAGCCCAGTTTAAATGTTTATTTTTACTACGTGACTCTGCGAGAGGCCAGCTGTCTCTATGACAGGGTCCGTCTGTGTGCCGTGAATCTAGTTTTAAAACTCTGGCATCGCTATTCTCTAATTTCCCTCAAACCTCTTCTCATCCTTTATTTCTGGGAAGTCCACGTACTGTACAGTAAAGTGCACCCAAACACAAAAGCAGGGTTTATTTTCCTTCTCCCTCGATACAGTACATGAAGTCAGAGAAAGGTTGGTCGCAACTTAGTAGGTTTTTTTTTATTATTTTATAAATGCGTTCATTATGGATTTAATTCTTCTGTATGTCTCTGCTACAAGCCCCCACGTGGCACTCACTTTACCCACATATTTGCACTCAAAGGAACACAATGGAAATATGCTCTCGACTCAAGCAATTTTTTGTTTAGTCTTTTTGACAGATGTTTAAATATATACGTTCAAGTAATATGCATTTTCAAATTTTCTGTCAATAAAAATATCAGTCGATCGATTTATTTTCAAGACTTTCAGAACAATGTTGTCAGGAGGACGCCGCCTCCCCGTTATCGTATTGACAGATGAGGTGTGTGAGAGAAGTGCAAAGGTCTTGTGTTCATTCTAATAAAACATTTGTTTGGATTAGCCAGGTACTTGTTACTCATGCTCAACCACAGTGTTGGACTTGTGCCATATAGTAGCTCAATTACTGATGAGCCTATTGCCTTCATGAATCTTTGATGAGCCAATGCTTCCCACTAAGTCCCGCTGTGCAATCCCAGGGACATCAGTGAAGGCACGTCGCTCTTTAAGGCCTCCGACACGTCTTGATCACATTAATCCTCAACAGATGGCTGGAAAGAGTTAAGTGAGCCGGGTAACTTTGTTAAGTACCCGCCTGCGATACAGGGCCACCTGCGGCAGGTCGCAGGACCAGACAACTCGGCAACACTTTACATGCAGTCAAATCAACTGGGCACAGCCCAGGCACGGTGTGGGGTTTCAGTCACCCTAAAGCAGTGCTTCTCAAACGTTGTCATGTCAAGCACTCCCAGGCAAAATATTCAACACGTTTCACAACCAAGATTATATATATTTTTAAATAGTCTATCTTCTGTCTATATGCGCGCCCCGGGCACAGCTCTAGTCTATCTTCTGTCTATATGCACCCCCCGGGCACAGCTCTAGTCTATCTTCTGTCTATATGCGCCCAACCGGGCACAGCTCTAGCCTACCCCCCCCCTCCTCTAGTGGCTTCAGATTCACCGCTGACAAATTAACAGGTGAAATTTATGTCATACAACAAAACATGAAACTCTCTTAGGCTTATGTTAACAGACCGTATTCGCTGCATACAAAGTGAACTCATTGCAAACTGACTTTTGTTTTTCTCTCTTTTTTTCTTAGCACTATCAAATGACCGTGTTTTGAATTATTTCAAGAACAACACTTTCTTGGAATCACCGCTCTATTGAATGACTGTATTGTATTACTTCAACAACCACGCCATTGCTTGGAATCACTCTAGTGAATGACTGTGTTGTGGGTTGTTTCAATAACCCCACTATAGAATGTATTCGATCTACTGAATGACTATGTTTTAGGTTCATTCAAAAAAACACGCTATTGCTTGAAATTGACTGCTTTGGGTGAGTTCAATAACCACACTAATGCTTGGAATATCTTGGATGACTCAATGTTCTGGGTTAGTTCCAGAACCACGCCATTGCTTGGAATCAGAAAGAGGAAACAAAGAGTCTGGTGTGTTAAAGGTGGCTGATAAAGCTTCGACATACATTTTACATGTCAGTGTTCCGAGTGGATCTGAGAAATATGAATAAAGGATGAAGCTGTGAATAGACAATGGTGTATTTAGACGGGCATCCTTTGAGGACACTATCAGAGAGACCTACCCAATAGCCATTTCTCAAGTCTGTCACAAGTCTGTCACTTCAAATTCTGTGATCCGTTGTATAAAATGCAGTCCTGAGATCTAGCAGGATGAGGACAGCTGTTTTATTTGCATCAGTAGTCATTCTAAGGATTGTTGACTACTTTTAGGGTCAGGGTTTCAGTGCTGTGGTTGACTCGAAAACCAGACTGAAATGTATCTAAAATGTTGTTATTCATGATCATATAGGTCATTTGGCAGCTTATTTATGAACAATCTATTATAGTGGATAAATAGGTACTGTAGTCAACCAATATTGATTCCTGTCCCATCTACAGCTGCTATTTTTACATTTTCATTTCAAAAACACGCTCCTGTCCAGTCCATACCGTCCGTTTGTTCACCACAACACGCAGGCATGTAAGTTGAGACATGAGTGACGGCTGCCACTCAAAACCTCGGACACGCTTTTAGCTTAGCGTCATGCTTTAGTTTCACAGCTTTTATATCTGAACACATCATGAGGCTTGGTTTCAGGGGACGTTCTGGGAGATTCTACAGTGGCCCTAGTCACAGTCTCCTGATTTGAACCCCATAGAAAATCTCTGGTGGGATTTGAAGAAGGCGTTTGCAAAACGCAAATGAGTGAATATGAGTGAACCGGAGGAGCCTGAGGAATTCTGCCAGAAGCTGGTGTCTGGCTATGCATGCATCATGTTTGCAGCAGGTTGTAACAGCAAAGGGGTCTGAATAATTCTGAGCCTGCAGTAGTTATTAAAAGTGGCATTTTGTGTTTAATTTGGAAAAGGAAAAAACAGTGTCTTCAAATGCAGTTGAAAAGTTTATTAAAGGGAAAACACGTTTCGGTCTATTCGACCTTCTGAGCCCTATAGGTTGTCCTTCTCACCTGTCGCCTGTAGGTGTGCAAAAGCCCTGCTTTTTAGTGTTTTTTGTTTGTTGAGCTATATATTTTGTTCTTGTTTGATTCGTTTATTTCATACAATGGCAGATTGTGAAATGGATTAGCAGTGGTGTTGTTACTGTTGTATTCATTAACTGTATGCATTAATGCTGTCAACGTGTTAACGCATGACCGAATTAGTAGCAGTGTGTGTGTGTGTGTGTGTGTGTGTGTGTGTGTGTGTGTGTGTGTGTGTGTGTGTGTGTGTGTGTGCGTGTGCGCGTGCGTGCACATGTGGTTCCATTCAGGCTGACAGCTCTTTGATCCTGCAGCCTGTTGTGTTTGCTACTGGTCTCTCTCTCATCATCAGCTTGGCTGGCTAAACCAGCACAGACGGTGCCGGTCATTCTGACCAGATAGAGAAACGAGGTGTGAAGAGAGGAGCAGGAGGACTCTCTGTCTCTCACCAGATAGAGAGGAGCAGGAGGACTCTCTGTCTCTCACCAGGATGAAGAGAGGAGCAGGAGGACTCTCTGTCTCTCACCAGATAGAGGAGCAGGAGGACTCTCTGTCTCTCACCAGATAGAGAGGAGCAGGAGGACTCTCTGTCTCTCACCAGATAGAGAGGAGCAGGAGGACTATCTGTCTCTCACCAGGATGAAGAGAGGAGCAGGAGGACTCTCTGTCTCTCACCAGGATGAAGAGAGGAGCAGGAGGACTCTCTGTCTCTCACCAGATAGAGAGGAGCAGGAGGACTCTCTGTCTCTCACCAGATAGAGAGGAGCAGGAGGACTCTCTGTCTCTCACCAGATAGAGAGGAGCAGGAGGACTCTCTGTCTCTCACCAGATAGAGAGGAGCAGGAGGACTCTCTGTCTCTCACCAGATAGAGAGGAGCAGGAGGACTCTCTGTCTCTCACCAGATAGAGAGGAGCAGGAGGACTCTCTGTCTCTCACCAGATAGAGAGGAGCAGGAGGACTCTCTGTCCCTCACCAGGATGAAGAGAGGAGCAGGAGGACACTCTGTCGTAATTGTCGTTAAATGTTCTCCATGTACTCGTTGGGGTCTTGAAGGCACACCACACACAGCTAAACATTGGCTTATAAGGTGCGGCTCTCAGCAAGGTGTTTTATTGGGCAAGGCGGAAGGGATGAAATGATAAAGAAAGTAGTAAGTACACTGTACTGGGTGGGTCTAAATCTGCAAACATGCCTGAAACCCCATCCTGACTTCAATAGGAACTGGTCAATCAACTCACATACTGAGACATACACAAATGCATGATGACAATGATTGCTAAAGTTTTCAGCTTAAAATGTTATGCTTCATTTAAGATAGGAGAATGCATACAGAGACACAGGAATCCAAGGGCAGAGAATGGAGAAGAGACTTGCAAGATAACATAGGGGTCAGATTGGAAACACTTCAACACTGATAACCAGAGATATACTCAATACTTTTTTTCCTTCTTTTTTTATCTCACAATATTTGTTTTGCCTAATTGCCATAAACTGAAATCCTGGCCGCTACTCTCCCTCTGCCAACCTGGGGAGAGCCCCTAACTAAGCTCAGACTGAGGAAGGAACACGTTATTCCATCCAGTTCCTGAAAAAAAGAAAAGAAGAAGCGCTACGTGGGTCCTTTATATGTAGAAAAAACTGTAGACAGGTGCTCTTTGGAGAGGGTTTCATATAGCAAAGCACAAGAGTTCTTAAAAAGCTCTATACCTTGAGTCAATGTCACTGTGGAAGGAGATATAAGGCTCTATACGTTGAGTCAATGTCACTGTGGAAGGAGATATAAAGCTCTATACGTTGAGTCAATGTCACTGTGGAAGGAGATATAAAGCTCTATACCTTGAGTCAATGTCACTGTGGAAGGAGATATAAAGCTCTATACGTTGAGTCAATGTCACTGTGGAAGGAGATATAAAGCTCTATACGTTGAGTCAATGTCACTGTGGAAGGAGATATAAAGCTCTATACGTTGAGTCAATGTCACTGTGGAAGGAGATATAAAGCTCAATACGTTGAGTCAATGTCACTGTGGAAGGAGATATAAAGCTCTATACCTTGAGTCAATGTCACTGTGGAAGGAGATATAAAGCTCTATACCTTGAGTCAATGTCACTGTGGAAGGAGATATAAAGCTCTATACGTTGAGTCAATGTCACTGTGGAAGGAGATATAAGGTGGCGAACTTAAAAGAGGGTCCAAGGCAGCTCTGTCCAGTTGAAGTAGAAAAAAATCCTTTATTTAATTAATTACTTAAATATTAGTGTTAAAAACATGACCAATGCATGGGCCTTTTGTTGACCCTGATGAACTGGACAGAGCTGCCTTGGACCCTCTTATATCTCCTTCCACAGTGACATTGACTCAAGGTATAGAACTTTTTAAGAACTCTTGTGCTTTGCTCCATCCGGCACCCTGGCTGACCTGGGGGATGCAGTATTATAGAGACCAGGATTACACCATGTTTTTTTGTGTCAAAAGGATGAAAAAAAGAAGGGCGAAATGAGTCCTCAACGGCTTCTGCCAGAAATATGGGGAGGGGATGGGGAGGACGCCTCGCCGCGTAGGGGCAAAAGGCCCGCCACTCCCCCGCCCCTACTGGGTGAGATTTCTGACTGAGTTTCTTTCTTTTTACATGAGTTGGGCATTGTCATATTCTAGTACAGCCTGAAAACGCATTCTGGCAGCCAGTTCTGTGGCATGGCTGGCTAGTTATTAGACTCTGAATCCACACCTCCCGAGTTTAATGCTGCTTGCCACTATTTTTGTGCCAACCGCAAACAACTTGTTTTTGTAGATAAAGTAAAGTTTTAGAGTTAGACCATGGCCGGTTAAGACTGAGGTGACGCAGTCCGACATACATGGGCGGTTAAGACTGAGGTTTTTGGGGTAGGGTTATAATGTCCGACATTAACATACAGTACATACATTCTCCTGTAGCTTTGTGCAATGCCACTGAAAGCGCCCACATCGTCCCTGGTGGGAATCGACCAGTGACCTTCTAGCTGTGAAGCGACGGTTCTACCAACTACACCAACAATGTGTGGATTTTAGGAAATTTGACAGCATTTGACAATGGACGCAGGATAAGTTCAAATATGTTTGACCGCTATGCCACCAGCCCATCTGTCTCTCTATAGTACCAGAGTTGAAAGTTCAGAATGATATTTCCCCTAAGGCAGAATAAATGCCCTGGAGACACTTCTGACATGGGGACTCTGAGAGCTTTTGAAATGTCAACATGATCAACAGAGATGAACTGCTCATCTCTGATGATCAGTCCAGAGACTCTTCCGACTGGACCCAAATCTGAAATCAGCAACGGCCTGTAATCTTGTTGCAAAGTACACACTACTTTGAAACACTGTTGTTCTTCTAGATCTAGACTTGAACAAAGCAAACTCATTCCTTATAAAGGTTTAAATGTTACAGAAAAATGAGGCATGGTCGCGGGGTTGGTCTATCTTTGCCAACTTGGGTCATTGCCATCTGGAATTGAAGCTCTGTTTGCGTCATAGCTAAATTGGTCTCCGGTGACCATTGAGACCATGGAGTAATCTTTGTGAAACACTGTGTAAACTGAGTAAATTCCACCAGGCTCAAAAGCTTTGGACTTGGGCCGCACATCTCTCAGAGGAACAGACCCTAAATTAATACTAGCAGATGAATGTTTTCCAAACATGATGCAAATCTCCCAGCTATCCAGGAGCTATTGAATAGAGCTAAGCATAACCACCTCCGCCTCCATTTTCTTTTAGTTCAACAAATCCTCAACAAGTCCTCAAATGAAGGGATTACTGTGCTTATCATTTCTTAATCCTCAATGTACCTGTCCTCACACACATTATTGCACACTGGCATATGTTCAAAAGGATCCAAAATGGTGTATGTTTGTTTGTGAATCTTCAGCCTAGTTCAGATCAAAGAAAAAACTGTTTTAAACCTGATTAATACTTCATCGTATGGCGGCGTCACGTAACCTATCTACAAACTCGCAACATGTTGCAATCTGTCCCATTTCAGATCACCTTTTGTGTTGACCAAAACAAAGAGATGGGTTGTGTGGACACAATTATAGCTTCCTTACTTACTACTGGATAGTATCTATCAATCTCAATCTATTAACCCATTCTGGACGTGAACCCCTTTTGGTGTTTTAAGCATTATGTTATACTTTAGCTATTGAAAAATAGCAGATCTACAAGCTCATAGCACGGCACTGAGTGCCGCGCTACGAGCTTGTAGATCTGCTATTTTGAAAAATTATTTAAATGTCTCGCAAATCTTTGAATATATATATTAAAGTTTTCTAGCTCAAAGGCATGTGTCAAATCCCATTTAGACCCGATCGATTCTACAAATGTCTTTGAAATCCTGACAGTTTTCTGAAAAACCTATATATGTCAGTGGTCAGTGTCAGTGGTTCAAGGAGCCGCAGAATTATATGCATTTCTCCGCCGATCCACATCTATGTTGTTCCAGGGACTCCCCCAGAAGCAAATATTTGAGTTAAAAATGTAATATAAAATAAAAAATAATACATATTCAAAGATTTGCACCACATTTTTCTTTTCTAAAATAGCAGATCTACAAGCTTGAGTGCAGCGCCGCTACGAGCTTGTAGATCTGCTATTTTTCAATAGATAAATAATGCTAAAACACCAAAAAGTGTCCCCGCCCAGAATGGGTTAATCAATATTGAGTCTAGTCTAGTAGTTTTTTGGATCATACTGTAGTTCCATTCGAAAAAGCATTCGCGGCCCACCCATCTGACCACTTAACCACCTTTCTGTGTGAATTTTCAGAGCATGCTTATTTTAATTATCAATTAATTAATTGTGTTCCAACTTGAATCAATTAATGGAACGGACATACAGTAACGTGTTCCATTAAGCTATTAAAGATAAAAAAATATATTAATGTTAAATTATGAAATCTATTATTACAACTTTTTTACTTTTTACAATTATTTTGGGGCCCACTTATTATCCACATGGCCCACGCAGATTAGAGATAGCTGGTCTAGACTGAAAAATGAGAGGTGATCATGTATTTACCATCAAGGCTCCCAAACATTGGAGTGACCAGCCAAACTTTTTTACTACTTTAGTCAAACTTTACTACTACTTTAGCAAATATATTCGCTAGTATGGTTTGGTTTCACAACAGTTCAACATCACGCTGCTGTGAATGGGCATGGAAATACATGTCTGTCATTGTGTGCTGCCTGTCAGGAAGTGTCAAGTGCATTTTGTTAAAAGGTATGAGTGCACCAGTGTACTGTTGGCTGTCCGCCGTCAGCTGTCTGGGGCCTACTTTGGTGGCCTGGCGCTTGCTTGGCTGGACACACAGAGCGATGGATGGGCAACAGTGGACACAATACTCTGCTCCCAACTGTGTCCTCGCTGACCCTTCCACTTCCTGCCCACTCACACACACCCAGCTGGAGAAGGTACAGCTGCAACTAGAGAAATCTGCTCCTCAGAGCACAGATCCCCACCAGGCCAGGTTGCCTATCCAGGGAAAGCATAATTTGCATGACTCCAGAGATAATATGTGCCGAGTCCGGCTGGTGTGTGGGTTTTGGACAGAAGTCTAGGAGAGAGTAAGAACACAAAACGTGAAATGGCAGACTAGTCTGGCACAAATGGCCGGGGCTTATAAGGAGAGTTGCGTCAAGAAGGAATGCATGGGAAAAGTATTTTGATTGTAGCCTACAACATACAATTCAATAGTTATAGGCCAAAACATGAAGTGGCCCGTTATAGCGCCACCATAAGTCAGATTTTAAATATTTAGGGTGGAGGTTATTTCTTGCACAAAGTCCCATGGCAATCGGACATGGCATTCAAGATTTGTAGCATTTTGTGCATGCACGTCCCGCAAAATATTAAAGCCAATCAAAGCCAATCAGTAGGTAATCTGAAAAAGCTGACAGAAACAAGATGAACATGTGGCCGCCGGCCGGCTGGCCGCAAAGATGATGTGTAGAGATTTGCTTAAGTTTTAACCCAACCAACTAGGGATGCCACTCTCTATCATCTTCTTAGTGACTGTTCTGATTACTTTTTCGACTAATCGAATAATGGAGAAACACATTTTTTTTTCTTTTTTCATTATATTAAGTATTTAGTATACAAGATTGATTAGTTCCATTAACTGCCGCACCCCAAAAACAAACCCAAGTGGCCCATCGGTTTCCAACTAAGCAACGGAACAATTCTCATTTAATTTGTTTCCCCCCCATCTCTTTTTGCACAATGTGACAGTCCAAATCAATTAATGTGATTATCACAGTATTAAATGACCACAGGATGTATCCCAAAATGTGGAAATGAATGGAGCAAACTAATTAGTTTAAGCTCAGTGTAATAGCATGCATACTGGATGAGCACATTTTGCAATCAAAATACAGTAACAGAAGAAAGACCAACATAAAGTACATCAAATGAAACAGTGACTGAACCACGGGCCGGGAACAAAAACACACAAGGGTCTGGTTTCACAGTCCAGTAAAATAAGCATCAGTTAAAGCTCAATAACAAAACTCTACCATTAACAGCATCAACTGGTGTCCTCCTATCCAGTGCTACAGTACCTCCCAGAACTATGCCTAATATTGACTTTTACTACAAAGCACACCGATCAATACTGGGACAAGACAAACAGGTTATAGATTAAACATCAGGAGAGTGAGAGCAGTTTTCAAAAAACAAAAAAGAAAGAAAGCCATGGTCCCCTCATCAGTTGTTCAGCCCTGAACTCATGCATGAAACCAATCTGTCTCCTGAGGCAGCTTAAGGTAGCATCACGTGTCCCACATGTTTGTGAAGCTTGATACGTCAGTCGAGTTTTACAAAGATAAAGCCACATGGGTGTTGAGTGTCAACGTACGGAGTGACAAGACAACCACAACAAGTTGTGGCACTGTGTCCCGTTCTGTCCCTGTTATTCAGGGTGCCACACATGCCGAAAAACAAAGACTCTCGGGATGGGGATCCAGATACAGTAAAATATTAGAACATGTTTACAAAGCATGTGGGCCCACCCGGGGCGCCAGGAAGGCCTATTGGATTAATTAATTAATTCGTTTTAAAATAAATAAATAATATAATAATAATAATAATAATAATAATAATACAATTTTTTTTCTTCTTTCTTTGGCAATAGGGGGCCACAGCCATAAGCTGCTATTTGGGGGTCCATGGCATGGAAAGGTTTGGGAACTCCAATTAGACAACAAAGACTGCATGCCTCTTTGCTGACATGTAAAGGTTGCCATCAAAGGGGCCTGGTCAGTGTTGGTCGGTAATTCAGGATTGTTCAGGATGTTTTAAAGGATGATGAACATTGCGTGGCTAAGCCTCTTCTCTACAACATCAAGAGGCCCGTGACAAATCACTATGTCATCTAGAAAAGGGAATGCCGCAAACATGCAAAGCTGCCAGTCATCTGGTTTTGGTCTGTAATACAGCCTTAAAAGGCAAGGAAATGGGTTTCCCTTTTCAATAAATCAAATGACACAGAAATATCTATGGAGCGAAAGCATCATAAATCACAATTGCCTTTTTGAGCTATGGGAGCCATTGGTTGGGTGAATGTTATCGGAGGCATGGAGTGCCCCAACAGGCTAACGAATGTGGCTTAACCCCCATGTCTGTGAAATGACATCATGAGACCATGGGTCTTGTTATTATACGTTACATCATCCACTGACAATGGGGATAAGATGACACGCCAAATGTTATGTGCTTTTGCTGTGATACCTCTGCATTTGTTGAACAATGACTTGTTAAATGAGACAGAGAAAAATACAGATACAGAGAAAAGTAGCTGCAATCTTATCTATGGCATCTCAGTGTCTGAATAACATTTGAATGAGCATTGCCTTCCTGTGCTGCTCCACGGTTCCAAACAGCCACCGGCTCACTGTGTAACGAAGACAACATTTCGTGTGCAATATATATCTGCCCTGAAAAAGTGAAGCAGAGGACTAAAGAACACACTGTCCTCCTTGTGTGCGGACAAAGCATGTCACGATAACCCTCCTTTTGCAAGACAGCCACTACCAAAATAATCTAACAAATAAAATATCGGAATAATTTATTAGATTTATTCATTGGAGTCCTACTGCTGTAGCGTTATGATGCCATCCTCTGCGTGTCTGTCGCAACGTTGACACATGATTGACAAGTATGCTAACGAGACAGCATAAAGGCATTCACACCCTCTCCTAACAGTGGGCACACACAGTAAAATGTGTCTGTGCCGTCTGTGCTAATTTAACTTACAGGTTCATTTGGTTCCATTTATCCGCTCGTCAAAGTCTTTGGATGTGACTGTGCACCGCACAGCATTTTCAGTAGCAGCTGCCGTCACAACTGCCTTTCAAAGCCTTGAGGCTTGCACGTCATATTGTCCAACAGTTATCACCACTAAATGGATCCCTAATATGTAACAATACCCAATTCTCTGTTTGGCAATACAGGGATATTTCACCCATTTTAAACCTAAATCCCACTGTTCTGATGGGAGAAGATCAATAATAGGCTACAGTGTGCAAGAAAATACCCTACAGTATGTCTTTTGTGTATTTTGCCGTGGAATGTTGGCATCGTGAAACGAAGGTGTCAAATGCGTTGTTAGACAACCACAGGCTACCTGTGTTAATAGAAGCCTCCACTTCAATATATTCAGCCATTATTAGTCCAGCTGTTATTCGCCCTATCGGTGTCAGCATTATAAAGAGCAATATTTCTCAGCCATAATGGTGTTGGTTGTCCAGGTGTACGGTGGTATATCATTGCTCCAAGCTGTAATACAATAAGTGGATGAATCACAACAAGCCCCTTCCCTCTCTGAGGAGGGGGGGGGTACTCCAGCCTATGTATTTTTTGCACCATTATTGTAAGCACGCACCAAAGCTGATCATGACAACAGTTCAGTGATCTGGAGCTGTGAAGGGGGGCGCACGCCTGTGTGCGTGCGTGCATGTTTGGGAAGCGTCACTAGCATGACTGAGAGATCATTTTGATCTATATTTTGAGATTTTGAAATTGATTATCGTTGCTCATGAAGGTTTCAGAAGGTTCCCCTTCCATGACCATCATCATTCCATCATCTCAGAAATGTTTGACATCTGAAATATTTTCTAAATATGAATTTAAGCACATGCTACTTCTGTCACATTTGACTTCAGTCACGCTAGTGACGATTTCTGAAGTCGACTTGTCTGTCATTAAAGTTTAAGTTGAGTCAATTGAGTCATTTGTTGATGTCATCACATGAATTAAAGTAAGCGGGGACCACAAACAAGACTGCTTGTCATGTTTATCCTAGTCTCACGTATCCAGACAACTATTCCACAATCTCTGAATGCTATATACGGTAACAAGAAGACGATCACCCCGTTTCTGTTTTCCTCCCAGAACTTTCCCCAGTGAGGGGTGGGAGAGGCTGGACAGCAGCAGACGGCTGGATTTTGAATTTCTCTAACTATAAACTTTCATGACAGCAGACAGTACAAATATAATTTATGAAAAGCTACTACAGTGAAGTCTGTTCACAGAAGTTGTTGTAGGATATGTGGGGATTATCTGCAAAACCTTACATATACTAACTAATACTAAATTGTTTATAGGGTCAATATAAGTAATATAATAGCCTTTCCACAGGAGTATCTTTTTATATTTTTCCAAAAAGAATACAAACAGCCAATAGCATATTACAAAGGAAAAACGGGCACGCACCGGGGTGAGTCCAGTATTCCTATATACAGTAGAGTCTGGAACTACACCTCCCGAAATCAGAGTAAGGAAGCTGCCATTTCCGTTCACGAAAATATATTTAAAAATATCTTCAGAGCTTATTTTTTCATTTCCTATTCTGCTAAGCAACAAGCAATATAATTATGCTTAGATGATTTGTATTTAGATTAGGAGAAATGTGCGCGACTGTAAAGACGCAACGGAAGTGGGGAGGAGGCTCCACTTGCGTGCGTGCGTACGTGAACTAGATTCACTGTGAGCAGTACAGAGTACATCTACACTTTAATTTGAGATTCTGAGTGAAAAGAAGGAACTAGCTTACAGTACATTTAATGGTAGGCCACCGTCACTCTTAACACTGTGAATAATTGTAAAATCAGACCCGTCTGAAGTGAGTGGTGCTGTACTGTGTGTGTGACGTGTGTGTGTGTGTGTGTGTGTGTGTGTGTGTGTGTGTGTGTGTGTGTGTGTGTGTGTGTGTGTGTGTGTGTGTGTGGCTTCACAGCAGTGACACTTGGTGGTCAACAAACGCTATACCGATATTTCCGTGCACAGACAGACCCAGCCAGCTGCACCACTCAAAAAAAATCAGTTAAGAATAGGTTGCTGCGTCAACCTGATGTTCTTACGTAAGTCCAATGTCCTGGCCTAAATGCATTATACACGCCTCAGTCAGGTGTGCGACAATTCATTGACAGGTCTGGTATCTTTTTCAGCAGTGAAGGATCAGTATGTTTCCACCAACTCTGCATTCACTGACCCCACAACAATCTGCCTCACGAACAGGTTTTTCCTCTAGTACCAGCTCTGCATAGAAAACAAACATAAATAATGTACCATAGGCTCCACATAATAAAATCCTCAATGTTAATTTAACCCAGAGAGATTGTCACTCAGAGATCTGTTTCCATCTGTACACTCTCGGAGTTGCAAATGGATAAATCAACAGCCACCTGCAAGTCAATAGCTCCTTTTTAGAGGACTTATGAAGACACAAATTGCCAAATTGTCTTTGGTCTCTCTTTAATCCGTGTACAGCATAATGCCTAGGGCGGTTATTTGCAGTACGCAAACCACGCAATTGAGTGTGCCCCGAGGAGGGGGGGGGGGGGTGTCACCGACATATGCAGCCGAAAACAGTACTTGCGCACACTCTGCTCGCGCATGTAACTAGGCTACCTGGCTAGTGGCTTGGCTACTTCTATTTTTGAGGGGCGCTATAGCTAGGGCTGTGAATCTTTGGGTGTCCCACGATTCCATTCGATTTCCGATTCTTGGGGTCACGATTCGATTTGTTTTAATTCAAAAGCAATTTTTCCAGATTCAAAACGATTCTCTATTCAAAATGATTCTCGATTCAATGTATAGGATTTCATCATGATCTACAGTACAGTTCTTAAAAAAGCTGATTGTAAAAGGTTTTATCAGCTGAATGATGTGAACACACAAAAGGTAAATCCAAGACAACAACATTTTGTCATAACATGAAACTCAGTTACCAGAACAATACATTCAAGTAAAAATCGCTGTAAAATGAATAAAATTGGTAGGCTTATAGGCTACCTGGTAGTAAAAATGCACACATGCAAAGTATGCAGAACCCCATAATGTATTGCACAGGTTGAACTCAATGACTTGTGTTAGGCACGGAGACTAGAGACACACTCACACTAAAGTTACCTTGTCATGCCTGTTGCCTGTCAATGAGGGTCAGCTGGCTCCTCGTTGACAGACAAACTACAGTAACTCGAAAATGACTGAAGATAATGTTTACTGTGATTAGGGTAAGCTAACATGTCATATCACAAACACCATGTAGTGAAAACTTCTGTAACTGTAACCAGAGAAAGAAATCTAAAAAAGAAAAATCGATTTTTATAAATTAACGGGAATTAAACCGAGGTAGTCCTTATTGGTTCCAAATCCACACTCACCAAGCAACCCAGTTTCACTCTCACCATTGACAACTCCTCGGTTTCCCCCTCGACAGTACCCTATCATTCCACACCCACATCAACACCACCATCCGGTCCGTAATAATAATGTATTATTAATATTATAAGAGCGCCCCTCACTTCATACGGGTGTGATTTTTCCAGTACAAACTAAAAATAAAACAGGTCCAAGCAATACAAAAACATAACCATATACACGATAAGCACAATAAGCCATAGAAACATAGAACGCTGCAGTTGAGAGAAAGAAGACCATACAATTAAGAAATTAGCATTTTGAATAGCTGACCCTAACCTAATCTCAGTAAAACTATGCCCTAAACCTAACCTTAACCCGGACCTCAGTAAAACTACCGTAACCCAAAAAGCCCCACTTTCAACAACACAAAACTGCCTTAGTTTCAGTGAGCTCGTAGCTCATTTTATTTTGACTAAAGTCGGGAGCCCACACACAGCAGTGGATTTTTTTTAGGCATAGTTTTTGTAAGGTTACAGTATATATCCACTTGCATGCGGTCCAACTGAACACAGCTGAGCTCCCTACCCCACTGATGGCCCGGCGGGGTAAAACAAGCTCCCCATCAGCGCCCATCAGGTCCCACGCTCTGTGAGAACGCTAGTCCCAACAGGTCTTCCTCAGCGTTGTCAAGAAAACAGGAAGTGAGGTATAAATAGTGTATTAAGCAATCAAATCCAAATGAATACAGGTGCCTACTGTCATCACCTTGAAAGCCAACAATAAAGACTCAGTATTATTCATAGGGTACCAATGCTATACAGTATGTAAAGTCACTTGTTTGTGAGCCGCACACCTGGCTCTGGAGTGTTGCAGTGTTCTGCTTCGCAGTGCTTTCTCTTAGTTATAATAAGAAATGGAAACAGACCCGGACTGCTGGCGTAGCAGCCCGGGCACATAGGCAGGGTTCGAATCCCGATCCGGACTGTCTTTGTAGTATAGCTTACTGTCTGCAGCTCATTATTACGCCCTTTTGCGGGAAAACAAAACAAAACGAATAGAATGGCAGCCCCCAGATTGTTAAATCCGCCACTGCATAATGCATGTCTACAAATTCCTATAACAAAACAATAGCTGCCTCAGTCATATAATCCCGCCAAAAGAGTCAGACACTATGGTATATATACTCTATAGCTGTGCATAGTGCATACTTCTCTGTGGAAATACACACACACACACACACACACACACACACACACACACAAAAAAGGAATATATATATAGTAAACAAATTCTAGTGTGTGTGTGTGTGTGTGTGTGTGTGTGTGTGTGTGTGTACACGCACAAATGTGTCTGTTCATATGTGGGGGCTCTATGGGCATCAGCAGCACACAGTTACCGGTATGTTTGTGTCCTAGACTCCTAGCCATAGCATAGCCAGAGTACGTGGCCCAGGAAGGGAAGCCATAACTCAGGTACTGAGATCAAGTAGATGAGCGGAAGAAAGCACTATAAGTTTATATTAAAGCTCCAACAATATGCACGACAGGAGTCAAATCTTCCCAATAGAGTACATCTTTTTTGAACGTCGCCATTTTGGAAGCCAATTGTAGCCAATGGGAATGGAATATGAAAATTCTGACAGACCATCATCATGGTGACGCTATAACAGAATCTGTAGGAGGCCTCATGGTGACGTTATAACAGAATCTGTAGGAGGCCTCATGGTGACGCTATAACAGAATCTGTAGGAGGCCTCATGGTGACGCTATAACAGAATCTGTAGGAGGCCTCATGGTGACGCTATAACAGAATCTGTAGGAGGCCTCATGGTGACGCTATAACAGGCTCATTGGAAACGAGGTTCTTCCTCAGACTACTGAAAGTGTGCGATTGGTCCAGCGGTGCCCGAGATCAACTGTCGACAGACAGACAGACAGACAGGTTTGGACTAAATCTGTAGTAGTAATATATAAATCAGTTCCATGGCGGTGCTTATAATAAGAGGCCAATGTTAACCTTCAAAAGACAGAACAGTTAGCATGTTAAAAGGTTGGGGTGGAGGTTCTTCTATGCAAGAGAGACAGAGAACAGAGCAACAGCCCCTGTAAAGCTGGGTGCGTCAGCCCCGTGCTATTTCACGCCCTTGTGTGTGGTGATGCCACTCGTCACCACCATAACCTCCGTCGTCCACCCCTCTCTGCTTCATCATGGAAGTCTCTCTCACAAAGATGCCTTTTGTCCCCTGCCTGCCATCATCAGACTTGCATCTTCTCAGCCCTCGTCCTCTCAAAAAAAAAGAGGAGGGCGGTACAGAAGAAAAAAAAGAAGAAAACAGTTTTTCCCATATCGCATATTCTGGCCCTGCGGCGCCAAGGGCCACTGTGTGAGTGCGTGCATGCATGTGATAAAGAGTGTGTGGCAGTTTGAATGGGATCTAACTTATCACAAAGCCCCTATTGGCTCAGAGCCAGACTGATATATGCCTATTCTTAGACGAGATTGACAAATTGTGTCTTGAAGAAAGATACTGTTACGGCCCTATGTGGCCTCATAGTGTGTGTTCACCCTCTTGAGTGTTACCTGCTATCTATTACGCCATGGGTGTGTTGGCACGCTTTCCCCTAAATTGCTATTTGGGTCACACACATTTGGGAAGGCGCATAGTGGAGTTTAAAAGCACCTGTAAGCCGTATGCCAAATTAGTTTGCAGCACAAGTGAGACTTCAAGGCAAACAAGTAAACAACGCATCACTCTTCCATGGGCTATGAGCATAGACCGTAAGGCTATGAAGCAATATAGCACTGGGCACAACGGGCAACGGATAAGGGATCTGGGCAAGGGCAATGGCATGTGATTGGTTTCATTATTGTAACGCCCAAACCACACCTATGCATAATGCAACAGTTAGCAGAGGTGTTTTAGGGATTTAGACCTAAGGTGACCAAAATAGCCACTTTAGTGCGGGAACGCCCCTTCCCCAATGCTAAATAGTAATGCAAATAGTGTCTTTAGGATGCTCGAACGAAAATAGAGCCCTTTGTTTGTAGCTAGCATTTCAACTCTGTGTTCCAAGCCTTATGCTGCCGAGTGCTTAATAAGGTAACTTTAATACCGAGTGTTTAAAGTAAAGACTAAGGGAAGCTTGGTAGGGGTGTGCTGCCATTTCTTTTAATCCATTGTTTTGACTTTGTTTATGTTTAGTTAGGGAGCTTAGATTGTCATTTTTGTTTGGAGTGCTGTAGCTTAACTCTTTTCCTTTTCAGGTAGGGTGGAGTTTTGTTTGTTTAGTGGTGTAACCACTCCAAGGAACAATGTCCCTATGTCTATCCCTGTGTCTGTATGTCCCTAGCCTCGGTTCCAGGCTTACTTATCTGCGAAAAGAAAAGCCTGGTCACAACGTAAGGCAGAGAAGCTATCGGCGGATGTATCCTCCGGAAAATCTGGCAGATGTATTTCCCCCGGATACGATATTTTCCCGATCAATCACAACACTTACTTCCGCTAAAATCCTGCAAATTCCTCCCAAACAAATGACAGTCTTTACAGAGTAGGTCTTGCCCAGGGTGGTATGTCCCTATGTTTAGGTTACCAACAGGGGGCACTGTTGCACCACTCACTTCAGACAGGTCTGATTTTTGTTTTGGCCTGTGGGCCTCCCCGACGATATAGGCTTTCCCTATTTGTATTGACAGTGATATCAATTTCTGTAACATCAACTTTTTTGGTTACCTGTCTAAGACTGTCTATGTGTTACTCCTTAATCCTCTAGACTCCATATAAGGTTGTAACAGATACACACAGAGACAATACTATACTTCCTCCAGATCCTATGAACTGAGCATCATCTAACGAGCACAGTGATGAGTATAATGTAGAACAGTTACACAGTATCCTAGTGTAAAACGGATTCTTTCCTGAGCAGAACTTTTACAAGAGTATTTCCTTAAACTGCAAGAGTGCATGCAGCTCAGCTCAGGCTGGTGAGTCGTGACCGATCACCGCTTGCTCAGGGGACTGATACATATTACAATGGTTGGGGAAGAAGTGGAAGTCCAAAACAGCATAGATGAAAACCAGCCAGGCCCACAGCTCTGCCCACAGAGTACAACAGGGGCACAAGGTACTGGGCCTAATGTTCCTAAAGCCAGCATGTCTAGGACACGGGTACTTAACACATAAGTTCACCGGACCGCTAGTGTTATGTCAATATTGGCTCACTCAGAGTGGCTCCATCATTATCATCATCTGGTGGCTTTAAAGGCAATACAAAAACAATAACTTTCGTCTGCTGAAACATAATCTGTGACAGAGTAAATATAATTGAGCCACCTCAGAATATAGGAAGTCCATACACATTTTTGAAGGGTGCTAGGCTAGCCCCTCCTATGCCAAACTTGGTCTGTTTGTGTTAACACAAACAGATGATTTGATTGGCTAAGCAAAGTACATATTGAGGATAAAAGTGAAGGCAGAAATGTGAAGACGCCAGAAGTGATTGGCCGGAATGACATTTGTGATTATTTGATTGGCTGAGCATGGAATGTGATGTATGATGTTGTATGATGATAAGAGCACCCCTCACTTCACACGAGTGTGATTTTTATATATGCCAAAAAAAAATATTGTTCATTTTTATTTTTTAACAATGCAGGGGAAATTTCATCCCAAGCACCTCAGAGCCATTGCTGGTATACGTTTAACATTGTGACCACAACACTAAATAGCCGTTAGTTATTGTATATAAACTAGTAATATTAGTCAAGTATATTGTGTATTGTGCAAATCAGCAAATGACTTGTGTGTGCATGTTTATGAGTCGTATATATATATTTTTTAAATGAATCCGAATCATCCCTGTACAGTGTACACTCTCTCTCCATCTATGGTAAAGAAATTATCATCTTGTTTTTGTGTTGTTCAGTCCATTGCGCAAGCCCAGAATCCCCACCCCACCCCTTTTCACCTCGCAACAATAGTCTCCTTGTTTTAAGGAATCGAGGCCTGAATGGCACTGTGTTACATTATCATGATATTCGTTCATCATAATACGGCTTAACAGGCTCATTCAACCCAGATGGCCTCAGACAACAAACCCCAGCAGGGCTGCCTGCTCGAGCTGCCCTACAGCACAAAACATAGCCTCATTAAAAATCTAATTTGAAAAGCTGCCAAGATGTACAGTGCCATACCATACTTTTAGTACAGCACCTTTAGCCTATAGTGGTTGATGATGAGTATGTACCATGTTTGTTCTATACTACTGAATGCAAAGTAAAAGTACGGCAATTCTGACTGTGAATGTACAGTAGTCATATAGAGAAATGGGGCCCAAATCTTATAATAGGGGACCTGGTGGAGTGGGTGCCAGATCGGTTTCTGTTGAAAGTGCAAGTTCCCTTAAACTTTATGATGTGAATTTGCAATATACATATTGTTAGGGATGCACCGAAAGGGAGATTCTTGGCCGAAACCGAATATCCGAATATGATTAATATTATATATCTTTTTTCCTACCATTGCTGTCATGGCCGTACCTTACAGCTACCTGATTTATGGCAAAATAAATGGTTATGGCAAAACTTAACTTAAATAATAATCACTATTATGGGTCCATAAAACATTTATTCAGCTCTTTTTAATTAATTAATTAATTGCATACACTATTCGGTGATATATTTTCTGCCTATTTGGGCTGAAACCGAATAGGCCGAAAATGCATTTTTAGACGTTTTCTGCCGAATATTTTCTGTGGCCGAATATTCGGTGCATCACTACATATTTTATATTGAATGTAACAATGACTGCGCAGTAGTAAAATCACACCTGTGTGAAGTGAGAGGCGCTCTTATCATCATACATCAATCATGTCCAGCTTTTAATGTTTGTGTTTACACTATAACGTAAAACTGTCCATTCATTATCAATGGCATTTAATGTGCAAGGACAAAGTTTGTGTTTACACACTGAAAGCTGGACATAGGACGGGCTAGCGCCCCTCAAAAAAAGATCTACACTTCATAACAATGTTGGTGTAACTAAAAGAGGGGCACTTATCATACATCATCTCATTCCGGCCAATCAGAATTTGCTTCCTCACCTTCGTCTTCAATGTTTGTGTTTACGTAATGTTTGTATGTTTACACAAACACTCAAAACTGGCCATTCATTTTCAATGGCATTTAATGTTTGTGTTTACAGTACACACGCCCTCAAAGCTGGACATAGGGGGGGGGGATAGCACCCCTCAAAAATAGAAAAGAAAAAAGGTTTCACACACTTCACTTTTACTTACAGTAGGGAGAAGTCTGGTCAGCCAACGGCAGACCCCGTTTTCTGACAGAAAGGGGGTCTTTTTTAAGGGGTGCTAGCCCCTTCTATAAACAGCTTTTGTCCCCACATGTCTCAAGATTTGCCATTGACAATGAAGAGAGAAATGGCGTAAGAATTCCGCTAAATATGACATAAATGAAACATCAAAACATTAAACGCCATTGACATTGAAGGGAACATTGACGTCATATGTAAGCGAGCAAATCAGCTAACCAATCACAGGCTACAGGCATTCTGATTCTGAGTATGATGTACGATGATGTACGCATGCATGATGATGTACCCTTGTACGATGATAAGAGCGCCCCTCACTTCACACAGGTGTGATTTTTTATGACAGAAAGGTTGGAACAGCGTCCTCAGCTTAGTGGGTGAGGATGGGGTTGCGTAGCCATATACTTTTTTTTGCCTGGACTACATTTGCACCCACCACTACTGACGACCATAAAGACGACTTTAGTGGCTACTTTAGTGACGACCTAGTCATGATTGGCTGCCTCCTAGCGACCTTATAAGTTATAAATGCACGTAGAAGCATGCACTGTGATTGGTTTGCTAATGAGAGAATAGACATACAGTACAGAGCCCTCTGTGTTCATTTAAATGTAACCAAATTGACCTGTAGCACTCCACATAAGAAACCTAATTATTTGGATGGAAACGTTAAGGACATCCGCTCACTCATTTATACAATACATGGACTGATAGCTTACCTGTTTGAAGAGAAACTTGTCTTCTTGGTTAAGCTGCCATGAAGTGACTAGATGTATGGTGGAGAGCACGGTTCCACTCAGCACTGCAGCTCTCATCCTGACAGGTAGCAGTGTGTAGATGATATAAATGAAGAAAACAGTCCACCATATCCCCTCTGAGGCACTACGAGGGGCCACCATCAGTACCCCGAACACCTGAACCACAATCAGCACGACGATCACCAGGTAGCTGACAATCCACATGTAGTCCTGGTGGAAGCCATTACGGTTGCACACTGCCATCATGGACAAGAACAGGGCCATGGCCACAGAGAGCACGGAGGCATAGGCCTCATCGGGGGTGGCGTGGATGCAGTGGAACGTCAGCATGACGCCACACACCAGCACCAGCACCCCCATCAGCATTGTCAGGGAGCTCTGGTTGAGTCTGAAAAAGTAACGCTGGTACAGGCGCTCTAGCTTAGCTGAATGGAACTTTTTAGATTGGAACACCCAGACCAACTGTGCCCAACAGTCGGCAGCTGTCACAGCCTTGCTTCTCCCCGTCCCATCCTCTTCCCCTCCTTCCTCTTCTTTTCTGCCCTTCACATCGCCATCGTCAAATCCGAGAGCCACAGACTTCAGGTCCCCGCCGCCTCCCGACCGCTTCCCATAGTGGTCCTCTTGCCAGCCGCAACGCATACCGAAGTTGCCCCCGCCGCTGGTGCCCGCTCCACAGTGGTAGTGCTGGGATGGGGCGGGAGGGGGCTCGAGGTCCTCAGGGTCCCGCAGGCAGCTCATGTAGTGTGGGTTGCACAGTGAGGAGCTGTCCTTCCTCTTCTTGCCATTACGCTCGCCCCATGCCGTCTTTCGATCGTCCACTCTGGCCCCAAAGAAGCCTCTGGCCCACGACATCCTACTGAAACAAAAAAAGAAAGTTTCAACATTTCATGATCAGTCGACTCCAAGTGAGAATATTCTAAGAAGTTAGAATTAAATGCACATGAACCCTAGTGTCATTATTCTGGGACAAAGATTCGGCTAACACATTTGGTGTGTAGAGGGGGAAAAGGAGGACCTCTGTGTGTGAAGTGTATGGTTAATTATATTTGAGCTACTGTCTCACCTGTGTGGGCTTCTTTATGTGTCGTGACACTGCATTCCTTGGTCAGGCCGCTCATTTATCCCTGCAAGATGGAGGTGTGTCAGGGTTTGAGCCACCCACCTATGCAAAAAAGCCACAATGTTGTCACTTGCTACAGTAACTCTATAGCGCAGCTGTCTTTCTGGGAATAGAACAATGCATATGATGTTGTTGCGTTGGGATCGCCAGAGGGGAAATGGATAATAGAACAATGCATGTGATGTTGATGTGTTGTCTTTGCCATGGGGGAAAGTGGATAATAAAAGTCACATGACAGTGTTTTGAAATGCTCCCTTTTTGTATGGATCAGCTGAGGACTTGGGGTAGGATGGGTAATGTGTGTGTGCGTGTTTATGCGAGTGTCTTTGTGTGAAAAAGAGGGAGAGAGAGTAAAATAATTTGGCAATCAACAAATGTATCTAATTATCTTCTGTAAATGTATTGTGTGATACTGTTACCCACTCCCTACTGTTATCCACTCCCACCTCTATCCGCACCAGTCTTCCACAGTGTTTCCACAGGAATGACTGTCGGCTTTGTTTGCAAAATGCTGTGTGACACAGCAACAACTGGGCCAATTATTGCCTCATGCCGTGCGTTAAAAAGACCAGTCCATGAAGTTGAACACAGTACTATCCCATTACGATAAACTATTCACTAATTGCTGTATTCTGAACACTTTCTCTCTGGACTCTAGTATTGGTGGATGGTAAGTAAGCCTTGCCATACATGAGGCCCATAGGGCTGTAGCTTGAGGCAGCTTGATGTACAAGTACACCGGAGAATGTTGCAGGGGCCCCCAATCCAACCCTTGATGCTGAGTGTCAAGCAGGGAGGCACTCTGTCCCATTTTTCAGAGTTTTTGGTATGACCCAGCCAGGGATCGAACCCCGACCTCCCAGTCTCAGGGCGGACAACCTAACCACAAGGCCGACATGACACTAGTATGTTGCAGGGACCCCCAATCCAACCTGTGATGCTGAGTGTCAAGCAGGGAGGCACTGTCCCATTTTTCAGAGTTTTTGGTATGACCCAGCCAGGGATCGAACCCCGACCTCCCAGTCTCAGGACAACCTAACCGCAAGGCCACTGAGCTGGTGGATGGTGCTCAGCTGTATTACTACAAATCTGTCCATAAGATCGGTCTTGAGTGGGCAGAATTGGGTGTGCTCTATTTGACAACAAAGGCCTACTGAGTGAGCACCATCAGAGATCAAGAGCTCTCCATTCCAGATTAAATTGTCCATGCTTCCCCCATTAGCTTTCATGAGTCACTGGCTAGCTTCTGGCAGCACATGTCAAGGACACTGCTAACCTCTAAACTTAATAAGCAAATCTCTGCCAGGTCCACTGAGCAGAGACAAACAGCAGGAGGATGGCAAATGTACAGTACCTTGCTTATAATCAACAGCAGCATCTATTAACCACTTAATCCCTATAGCTATTTTTGCAGATTTTGAACCAATTCTAACTTTTTCCCCTTTTTTAAGATATATTTTTGGCATTTTCATGCTTTAGGCCTATTCAAGTACCGTTTACACTTACAGTGAGAGAGATACGGGAAACGAGTGATGGGGAAGGAGCAAAGAGCCTCAGGTCAGATTTGAACCTGGGCTGGCTGTGCATGGACTGAGTCTTAATGGTACTGTATGTGCTCTGCCAGGTGAGCCACCAGGCAACCTAAAGGAGAAGTATACAAATGCCTTTATTTTGTATTTTCCCAAAATAGAGATGCCAGGGTTAATGTGGTTTATAAGAGCAGCAACTAACACAGTAAAACCTATATGTGACTTACTGTAAATATAAAGCATTGTTCAATCAATTCACTGTCAATGATAACTATGTATAGGCCCAACTAGGGAAATTTACCTAACCCTAATTTACAAAAGCCCATAATCCCCAATAGCAGCCTGCACTGGGTGCTAACTGAGCCAAACCCAATCATAATGAGCCTGTGTATGACACTCAGCAATGGTATTTTTAGAACATCAAAAGCAGTCACTCTCTAGAATAACCCGTGCATGCAAATATATATCACATGCTTTCAGTGGACTGAGAGGTCATCCGAAGTGCTGTCCCTATGTTTTCTGTGAGGATGATGAGCATAGTAGGCTACTGTACGTAATGCACTACGCTCTCACCTCTGGTGCATTTACAACAGCTCATGAAGCAGCATGCGGTTATGTAATAAAAACTGTGCATGCATGCATCTTGGTATGCGAATGACATCTGAATATAACAACAGTCAAGTCTGTCGCCGATTTTAGTCGATTACCATACACAGACTCTCTCTGTATGTTCATCACAACAGTGTATAGCCTAGGCTATAGTAGCATACTGTCTACTGTGTGACACTGCACACTACAGCAGCATCTCTATCACTGTTCTATCACCAGCCGCGATTTTGACAGATATGTTAGCAGCAATGAAATTACACACGTGTAGCCTATGTAAGCCCATGGTTGCAGGCATCCGAACGCATGTTACATAACGGGACGCTCCGCGCAGGCAACCATGTCAACTGCTGCTATATCAGTGCTGAACTGTAGCATTTCTAACATACCACGTATGGAGACGTTGTGCGACTAGAAGTTCCACAGAGAAAGACAATATAGCCTAGCCTATACAGCAAAGCTGTGTTGGACGCAAAACGAATAGTTTGTTGTTCGTAAGACGGCGCAGCGTATCAGAAATAGTCGATCTACAGGCTTGCTTTGGCCTCTTTACTAGTTGAACATCTGCAGCAACGTATGATTCTGATTGCCCCTAAATAATTTGCTCGAGTCCTCTCTGGACAATGCTGCCTCGTCGTCTTGACCCTGCTCATTTGCAAGGGATGTGCTGCCCAGCACACATCTCCACTGGAAAATGCGTAGGCTACTGTAGTGACATTATAAACTCAACAGTATAGAACAGCATAAAGAAACAACACATGAACCCCTATGCTGAGGCGAAATAGAAGATTGTAAATTGTACAAGACCGGCTATTTTCAGAGATTGAATGTAGACTAGAGATAGGGGGCGTGCCTAGCACAAAGCCCTGTGGGACCCCTGTCAATTATGTAGGCATTAGGGTTCAAGTGACTATAACATGTGTATATATTAGCACGTCACATTTCTAAGCAACAAACCTATTTGGGTTTGATGGTGATAATGACAGTGGAGTAGCCTAGCCTGCATGCCACGGTGGTAAACGGGTCGAACAGCTGATTGTCTTGTTACCAATAGCAACATGATTTACTGCCAGTGTAGATTCACATCACATATACCTGCATTTTAAAGGTTTCACTAACGCACTACAGTCCCGCAGGAGCAGCTATAGGACACTTGCAGTTGCAAAGACAATGAATGCAGCGGAAAATATTCACTGTGGAAACACTGTAGCAAGTCAGTCAGCTGTAGCAAGAATATTATGATGTTGGACTCCAGCGTTCATCTCAGGTTTTAGCCGACTTGCTACAAGATAATTAACATTCACAACTGAACATTTTGTCATCAGCGGAAAAGCTTGGGAGAGCTCGCGTCTACTTACCATGGACACCCTTGTGTACAGGAATGAATAACACTGCAGTGGTGCACAAATTGTACGTCGCCGCCGACAAGACGCGAACGCCGGTCGTATTTGTTGTTCTTGAGGGAAAGGAAGAAAGCTGCACATTTGTCCGAACAACCTTCGTGTTCTACCAGTGGTGTTTCTACTGGGTCGACCTCCCTCCCTCTGGTTCACTCACTCACACACACACACACAAACACACACACACACACACTCTCTCTCTCTCTCTCGCGCTCTCGCTCTCACACACACACACAAACACACAAACGCTGCATTCCCGTTTGTGAACTGAGGAGTCCCCCTAGAGGTAGCCTGGTATGGTAGCTCGCGTGCACGTGGTGTGCGTATGCGCTAACTTGCTTGCTTGCCGTGTTTCTGTGTCCGCGCGTGCACGCCAGTGCGTGCGCCTGTCTGTAGTCTGTGTGAGTGTGAGTCTATCTGCCTGAGAACATAGTTGTTGGATAGTCGAGATATCTTCAGATATGGTCAGTAGCCTACTCCATATAGGAGGACATTTATTACACAATCACATTGGATTCTTCCACTCTTTAAATGGCACACAGAGATAGACTGACAGCCGGAAAGTTCAGCCTGACCCAGCCAGCATTGGCTTTGCTGCCAAATAAATTGTCATGTCTTCAGTATTACAGCGCCATCTAGTGGTAACCTTTTAAAACTGTCAGCAAACTGTCAATGATGGATGATCTGTGACAGTGGTTCTCACCAAACTTATTTTTAATTTCAAGGACCCCACTTTGGTCACAGATCTCCGTAACCATTACCATAGCGGGGGTCCAAAAGATACACAGACATGTTGTCTCAACCTCTCTCCAGGCCAACGGTGCACAGGGACCCTAGTACACAGGGGGTATTTGGCAACAATTTGATTTAATTCTCTCCCAAATGAAATGATAGAAAATGAAAATTAACTGTTAAAAATATCTAGTGTAAATAATATAGTTTGTTCGTACCTTCAGGTTTTATGAGAACAAACTAAGGAGTAAGAAAATCTGTGCAACGGAATAAGGCTGTTCTACCACTACCAGTATAGTCCAGTACCAGTAAAAGCTTAACCCTAAAGTTGTGGAGTAACCAGTAAGCCAAGGCAACGCTATTGTTGACACAAAACAATTGATGAACTTCCGCTTTCTTCTGCCTTTTCAAACCCTATACTTAATTGACCATATTCCCAAGGGATATACTATTGTCACTTTACTCTAAATATCTTTGTAGAAAATAGCCTCAAAACATGTAGATCTTCTATTTTTTTTAAACAGTTACAAATGTTAGCAAGTCATCATACCTGCAAGTCATGCGGGAATGCCTACTGAGTGGCAAAAAACGATACTTCCTGGCCTTACAGACCATACATCCAAGTCCTTTCTGATGCTGTATGCCACTTCATTTACCATAAATCCATAGAGTTAGGGAGAGCTGTAGTCCAGGAGCCTTCCCAGTTGGTTGGTTGGTTGATTGATTGATTGATTGATTGATTGATTGATTGATTGATTGATTGATTGATTGATTGATTGATAATTGTATTAACAGTTTGTAATGGGTACAGTTCAACTTAAGTACAGGTCAATACAAAATCTGAGGATGAAATCAGAAAAAGCACTAAGACTTGTTTACATTTTCAATTTATCAGAACATTAAAGACATACATACACTTATATATGCAAATAAAAATTGCCGATTTGCTCAGACTCATATGACGTAAATCATATCAAATTGTGTAAGACGAAAATCTACACTAATAGCTGAATATAGGAGGGGCTCAAAAATATGGGGGGGGGTCTTGTATTTTTTTTACAGGGGCCGGTTTCGAATTCGAAGGAGTCTAGGGATTTACATTTCTTAACGGCTGTTGGTAGGGCGTTCCACATTTTAGTGGTTTAGGAGTGAAATTAATTTAATCCCTTGTTTGAGCCGAATCTGGGTTGAACGTGGTTTGTGGAAGTGTTGTGATCGTGGCCTTCGTTCACATTAAGGAAGTATTTTGACAGGTACATGGGGTAGCTTAGTGGTGTAGCAAATCTTGTAGACCAGGCGCATTGCAAGTTGCTGTACTCTATTGCCAAGTAGTAGCCTGACCAGTTTGTTTTGGGTCTGGAGCCTTATTTTTAGGACCTTTAAGGTGCTGTGGTACCATGAGGTGCATGCATAGTTGAAGAAACCTTGTATAAGGGCTCCTGTAAGGGTCTTCAAGGTAGTTCAAATAGCATGTGTCAGTGGAATGGGATGTTCTGAAGCCAGATTGGAATTTGTACATTCGTTTTTTATTGGCAAGATACTTTTCAACCTGTTCATAGACTATTTTTCACTTTCGAGATGGAGCAAAGAATAGAAATAGGACGGTAGTTGCCGGAGTCTAATTTGTTTGATACCCTCTGTGTCAAAGTGTCCTTGAATGAAACCCTAACTGCTGCCGGTGAGCAGGTTGGTGGTGCATGCATGTGTAACAGAATCCTGGGTCTCCTGAGTTGGAAATAAGAGGAATTCGCTCTTGGCCTATTAGGCTTATGAAGTCTGCAGTTCAGACAACCGGTCTTACTCCTCCCATCCATCCCACATACTAACCTGTCCTGCTGATATTATTTTAGAAACAGGAATACAACAGGAATGATATAGGACAAAGAAATTCACCCACTTCTAGATGTAATAGGAGGAATTATGTAGATGGAACAACAGGAATGATATATAGGACAAATAAATTCACCCACTTCTAGATGGAATTGTCTGGAATTGTCTAGATAATCTCCCAGTAGACACACAAAAAGTGTTTGTTGTTCAATGGATGCTTTCAAAAATAAGCTTTAATTCTGTGTCATCTGTGTATATAAAATTGTTTACATATAGCCACCAGCCCACCACACGCACACACACCTGACCTGGCGTATAGACCTGTTCTCGAGGAACACTTTTTCGAGTTATTATTATTATGATGTTTAAATACTGAAAAACTATGCTGTAAACCTCCATGCCCAGCAGAGGACGCCACAGTAGTGATGGGAATTCTGAGTTTCCAGGAGCAATAAGTTCATTCAGCGATTTAGAATGCATGCCCCTAAATGAGTTGTGAGTGTCACAATATGAAGACAAAATTAAGAAAAACCATATTGCCAATGCCATAGCCTATTATTAAATCAATACAGTATACCAACTCTGTCCCTCGCCACTTGTGCAGCATTTAAACGTAGCATTTAAACACTGTATCCCCCTGTAAACCTCACCCAAATTGGTACCCATTATCTATGCAGTCATGTGGTCAAGATGTATTTGTCAGATTGTTCAGATATGTTCGGCAGTGGCTCAGTGGTGGAGTGGCTTTTAGAGCGACAACATCCTGGGCTCCCCAAGAGTTAGTGTTGAAGTGTCCTTGAGCAAGTTGTGCACAACTAAGTGCAGTATAATGATGATGTATATATTGACCCACAAGACGTCACAGGGGGCTGAATAATAAATACAAAACTCTATAAATAAAGTTGGGCAATTACTATAGTCTGATAGCTAGCACACTAATTAATAATAATAAATAAAATAATAGAAGTGCTTGCTGGATGCCATTCACAATTGAGGCAAGAAAACATAACAAAGAGGTTCCAGCCATTAGGCCTGCACCTGCGGCCCTCACATCTAGAGTAATGCATACGTTACAGGGCCGATCCAACTAATACGTATGCCCTATATGGAGATCCCTGTATCTGTCAGTACTTTTATGCCCATATCTAGTCAGTCTGTGTCCTTTTTATGTATGGAGATCCCTGATCAGTATATGCCCGTGTGAGCATGCCCCCCTTTGTGCCCATATATGGAGCTGACTGATTTGTTTGTGCCTGATGCCATGAGGACACATTGAGGTTAAACAACACTCCAGTCCATATTTGGGCATAGCTGCATTGGGAACTCCTTATGGCTGAGTCATGGTGACATGAGCGTGAAGAAGTGGTCTGCAGGCGGGCAGGCAATTAAATATAGGATAAGGCAAGCCCTAATGAGACAAAGACATTACAATGTCTCATCACTATGGCAAAGTCATCAGGAACTAGTATGTTAAGTATTAAAGGCTAGCAGGATTATAAAATGGAAAGTTGGAAACTGATGTCTCTGAAACAATTATCTCTCTCTCTCTCTCTCCCTCACACTCACTCACTCACTCACTCACTCACCACACGCACACACACACACACATACACACACACACACACACACACACACACACACACACACACACACACACACACACACACACACACACACACACACACACACACACACACACACACACACACACACACACACACACACACACACACAGTGAGACAGAAGAAGGGTGAGGGGGAGAGACACCAAAGTGTCTTGTTCCTGTCTTTTTGACATTGACATTAGGCTACCTGACTGTAGTGGTCGATAACCTCTGTAAAAATGGACAGCGTAGCAGGATGTGAGCGAGCCAAAGTGCTGGATCAGTGAAAAAGGAGAAAACCTGCACCCTTCCCCATCCAACTTTAGATAACAAACCCTCCCTTCCTGCTTTGATGATAAGATCTCAATCAAACACTTTGCCGTGTGCCAAAATCCTAACCACATGAACCCCATCGTGAAAATAGCAGATCTATAGAATAGAAGTTCACAACACATCATATAGTGTTGTGAGGACCTTGAGGGACCTTGGGGGGGTTCCAGGGGGTCCCCAGCTAAATTATTTATTTTTAATTTTAATTTGGCTATTTTAAAAGACATTTGGAAAATCTTTTAAAAATGTGGGGGGAAAAACAATAGCAACACAAATCTTCTCCTTTTTTTTTCTTTTTCTGGTGCAAAATCTTTTCAAATGGAGCACATCATCAATTTGGGGGCCCATGACATTTTTGTCCTGTAAAGGAAAAAAGGAGAAGGCCTAGTATTGCCCCCTGGGGGACTCCGGTCAACTAGGGATTCTAAGTAAAGCATAGGAATTAGGAACACATACAGTGCACATGCAGCAAATTAGGACTAATGTGGAAATGCATTTATTTATGCCATAATTATATTATTATTCATAATTATACATTTCAACAATGTGTCAATTGCAAGCAGGTTTAATGTTTATGTTTAATGTGTTGAACTGCATCTAAATAGCTCAGAGATAGACCTGTCATGTTTTTTCTTACATAAGCAACAAATCCTGCTGACACTGGCAATTCCATTTGCTTGGTTAGCAAATCTTTAATAATTGGGTCCACAACATAATGAGGCAGTGAGGCACATATAGCCTGGAGAAATACAATTTGCTGCCTAAAATGTCAGGCAAATTGTATTGTAAGATTTTTTTTTTCTTCCAGTAGGCCTATAGATATTAATCTATTATGTGCAGTGTATTAAGACTGACAGGCGCTACACAGATCCATATGCACAGATAGATACCATTATTTGAAATTCAAAAATAGAAGAACTATATAGCCCACATGATCCCATTGAAATCCTCCCTGAGTCCTGACTATATGAAAAGTGTAGGTCTTGCATTATTTATTAACAAAGGGGTAATCCATCCTGGTGTCTGTGTGCATGGCTTTGTGTACTAATCATTGATCATGTCATGAAACAAGAAACAAGACATTAGCTTAGTTGCAGCGGTTTCTTCATACAAGTAGCTATGCCTTGCCTCAGTTGCCTGGCTAAGCTGCAGATCTCTCCTATTCTGAAAATGTTTCGAGGAAGAGAGGTGCGCTGGCCATAGTTTGTGTCATCAAACTGTGGGTCCTTTTATCGAAGTTGGGCCAAGGTGACCGAGATTTCTGTAAATTACGGATGTCCCAAACGAATTCAAGCGTCTTTCTGCTTAACGAGGTTGGTGGTTCATTCTTGTTGTTTTTTGTTTGGGTGTTTGGGACGGCATGTGATGTTTTGATTGTGGCAACAGCCAACAGCACATTATGATTTATAGCCTAAAGACACATAATAGAGCGGCGATACTCGTGGAGGTCCGTCGCTCGAGTCCTATAATTAATTTAGACAGGCTTTCACTTCGGCACACAGAAGCCTCGGAAGGCAATGTAGTCTGCCAGCACACATTTCGGATAAATTAGGAGCCTGCCACAATGTCGCAACAGATGAAAAATCATGTAGGCTACGTCATTCGGTCTGATATGTCTGTCGCTTTATTGCTGCCCGCTCATCTTTTCTATTGGGCACTCCACACCTTACCCGCATGTGGTTACAGCATAGAAGCAGAAGAACCAATGACAAATAGCCCAAATAAAGGTGTAGCTACTTTATATCTAGGCTAGTTAATAATATTTTCTATCATACATGGATGATGGTCGGACACTCACTGCCAAAACCAATAGGACACACCATAACCATATAACTAAATGGAATATTACTCGATTTGAGATTTAATTACTTTTAGCCTGCTGATCAATCAGCAGAATGCAAAATCCAGAATAGATAGCCATAGCCAGATACAGGTCTATCCTGCATGCAATTACTGTCTGGAACTGTTGCATTGATTAATTGATAATGTGACATCATGACACCTACCTTTTAATTCACATTTGTCTTTTATAGCAGCCTATAGCCTAATAGTATTGTTGTTAATAATAATAATAAAATCATTATAAACAGTAGAGAACCACATACATAACCACAAGGTTGCCAGTTCAAACCCAGGCTCCCCCAGAGTTAGTGGCAAAGTGTCTTTGAGCAAGACACTGAACGCCTAATTGCTGGTTGGTGCCTTGCATGGTTTCCTCGGCCATCGGTGTATGAATGTGTGGGTGAATGTAATGCACAATCTATGTAAAGCGCCTTGGATAAAGGTGCTATATAAATGCACCATTTACTATTTTGGCCATGCCATTGAACATTTTCAGAAATGTTCATACATTTGTCCAAAATGTGACTCATTTGAGCTTGTCATACAACAAAGTAGACTAGCATGTAGGACTTAATGGGAGGGGGGGGGGGGGGCTGTGCAGGTAGGCCTACAACACAGGTTGCACCCACACACGCCTTGAAATCATCAACAGCAGCTCAGCCCACAGGGCCACTTCATATGGGACGGACAGACGGACGGACGGACGGACGGACGGACGGCAGACAGACAGACAGACAGACAGACAATGCTTGGGTACCATTCATAAGACGGTCAACTCATAAGTGGTCAACTGCAGGTTGAGCTCACAATCTCCATGTCTGTGTATTTCTCATCAACATCTTTCTCGATCTGCATCTCTGCGTGTCTCCATATCTCTCCACTCAAGGAGTTCAGTTTTTAAGCCTTCTTTCATTCATGTTTTATTCACATCTACTGCTGCTCATACAGAATTCGAATTGATACTCACCCTCTCTCTCTTGCTCTCATTCTCTTACACTTGTGCTCTCCCTCCACCCCCCTATATTCTCTCTTTGTCCTCTTTCCCTGCAACCTTTACTATAAATTATGAATTTCAACCTTACTGGAAGAAGCTATAGTCATTGTTTTCTGATCGCAAACTGGACAATATGTCCTCTATGTCTTTGTGAAAGATCAGAAGGTGATCTCAGCTTGTAAATGTAAAATGTAAAAGTGCTACAGTATAAGGAGACACACAGGTCCCCTCACATGCTCACACTTGTGTGTGCAGTTGTGCACACGTGTGCAAATGCATACATATGCGCATGCACACAATAATGCACACACACACACACACACACACACACACACACAGACAGAAGCTACGCAGCTGTCAGAGTACAGCCAGCCATGACAAACAGAGAACGCACTCCATGAACAGTGTCACACTTGGGACCAACATGTCGAACAGCGAGACACCTAACATGGCATCCGTATCCCATCACCATTTCAATATCCTCCTCTGTCTGCAAACTTTCAGCTTATTCTGACATGTTGAAATCCACAGTGGCTGATAAAGCTATGTGATCGGACTGACAACGGAGATTGTTTTTTGTTGGGGTTTTAGTGGCTATGTTTGTGAGTTATCTAGATATTAAAAGCATTTATTTTCTAACTCTCTCTTACAAACTAGCTGTTTAATGTATTGCCCTCATTATGGCCTCAAACAAGTAGGCCAGCAGCTGGATCCATCAAACTGGACAGCAAGTGTAAGTTTACTTTTTGAGTTGATTTTAACCACACATCCCTATTCTGGTGGAGAACATTTGGTGAAAATGGCAGATCTATATGCTTACAATATGTCGCAACGTGTTCTTCTCCAGCGAAGATGGAAACAGGAGGAAGCCTAGTATAGAGCCCTGCAGGGGGACTCTGGTCAACTAAGCATAAATAGGAAGCAATTGTGTTATAGCCACCCAACACAACAACATTATGGTGATGACACCATCAGCATATAGCATATAGCAAACTTAACATGCAGTTGTGGTATGGACTAGTCCTGGTGGATTGTTGAGGTAAGGATGAGGGGAAGAGAGGGTGGAGGGTGGGGAGGATGAGATGAGTGCAGGGTAGAGACAGCCTCACTGACGTGGCAAAGGGTTTTGTGCTGGGGAGAGAGAGAGAGAGAGAGAGAGAGCGGAGGGGGTCGAGAGAGAGAGAGAGGGATAGACTGCTTACAAGCATGCTACAGTACACTTCAGTGTTACCCCAGAGAGAGAGCACATCATGACTGACTAGCCAAGAGAACAAGCGAGAGAGAGGGAGTGTACTCTCCTGCCTCCGACTGAGTGAGTATGCTACCATCCCTTTCTCTTCATAGCTAGCTCGCCGCATCTATTCTCCTTGCACCAACTGCAAATTGCATTTGTATTCACTTTAAACCACAAGAGCTCTTGAGTGCTTTGGGTTGATTTAGCAAAAAGAGAGGAATCTCATCAACTTTCCCCCACAGCAGCTTGTGAAAGATCAAACTGCTGCTGTGATCATTTCAAGTTGAAGTTTTAACTGAGTCGATGTTATTTTTAGTTTTTACATTATAGAATGTACATGCACTGGCAAAAACATAATGTATGTCCCTATGATCAACATGATAATCTCCCTACTGTCGTTGGCAATAATTGTGCTGAAATGTATTATTGTATTATAGCATAATATGACATTTAGAGCAATTGCGTGGCTATGGAGTAGTGGGGGGCTGTGGGCATATATGCAGGCATTCATGCCATCTCTGTTCGTGGGGGGAAGGAGTACATTTGGGACCGCTAGGCTTCCTGTGTGGGGTCAATTAAATACTGCATGAGACAGAGCACTAAAAGCTTGTCCCGTGAGGAGTGAAGTGCTCTGTGTGTGTGTGTGTGTGTGTGTGTGTGTGTGTGTGTGTGTGTGTGTGTGTGTGTGTGTGTGTGTGTGTGTGCGTGCTTGTGGCTGTGTGTATTAGTGCATCAGTGTGCAATGCTTTGATTAAATTTGATGAACCAGCACAGTTTGAGGAGGATAAAGACTCCAGTTCTAGCCTCTCTTTGAGCTTCCTTCTGGAAATATTGTTGATGTATGTTTTGAAAACATGCCTCAAACATTTTGCCTTCAACTATACAGTATAATATTGAAAACACAAAAGGTGTAAACTGAAAAGAAAAAAAAGGGAAAAAATAGATTAGCGTGTGTAAACCTCATATGTCGAATACTTTTCAGGATTCAAAAAAAAAAAAAAAACAGCAAATGTAGCAGACCTACAAGCTCAAAAGGGAAGATCTTCTACTTTCAAACTTTTGTGCACGCTAGTATGATCTACTAGGGCGTTCATTTTCAAAAAACTAAAAGTAAAAATATGGAGGGTTTCTGCCCGACAGCGAGTGAAAGTGTGACATTCCCTCAGTTAGCTCAGCTCAGTAGCCTATAGAGCCTAGAACCTAGAGCATAAAATCAGGTCATCTCTTAACAAACACGTCTTATTTAATGCAGTGTGCCATTCTCTGCCGTTCTAGGTACATACAGCATTATGTGGGTTAGCTCCAGCCTCTCTGCACTTTGAAGCAGTTTGGTGAAGTCAGGTTGAGGGATCCCTGGGGGGATAAAAGCCTAAGTATGCACAGCGCAGCCGGCAAGGCCAAGTCGACAGCGTGGATGAAAGATAGAGATTCCTGGCCGAGCTCGGCGCGTGCCCTCCGCTCCCTCCATCTCTCCTGCTGCAGTCGTATGCCAATGTCAGTGCCAGTGCATCCTTGATGATTCATATCGCTACACTGTCCCCGTCACATCGGCAGCATTTGCTCCTCGCAGTAATGCAAGATGTCTCCCTATTTTTAAAACCGTGTATTAATGGGCGTCGTTGGGAGAACTTGGTGTCCTTGCTTTGCGAGGAAGTGGTTTTCTGAAGGTATCGTTGTTGTGTGACGTGTGGTGGAATGACTCGGAAGGGCTTATTTTTAGGCTGCGGGGTCTGCCGAGGGCTCATTACAGCCAGTGAGTACGCATCCTGAGGAAACATTAGAGGAGGAGGAGGAAGGAGGAGTTGCTCAGGGCAGGAAGGAGTATCAATCTGTTTGGCTCTCCTATTGATCCGCTCTGCCCTGCTCTGGTTGCACTGTCAGGGGACCATCTCTGGCTCTGATTGAACTATCTATGCTTGTAAAGTACATTTTGATAGCCTAAAGGTTAGAGATGGGGTCTTGCGACCAAAAGGTGTCCGATTGAAATGCTTGGACTGCCTGGAGAGGAGAGTCTGAGTGAGGAGAAGTGAATGAATACTGTACTTATACTGCACTTACTTTCCTCCCAAGTCTTGTTCATGTGACCCTTGTGCAAGGCACGAAAACTCTCACTTGCTTTGCTAGCTTCTAGTGTCCGACAACGTCAAACGCAGTCGTACTGAGTAGCTCTCAAGTGTTAATGTGTGTAACTGTGTGAATGTGAAGCAGGGCGTGCTGCTAGAAGCCTGCATGCTCAGCAAAACTTTTCCTTGCACAAATAGAGGGTGTAAAAGAACATGATACTAAAAAGTGTCAGGCTTATGTATTAGAGGTAGTCAGCATGTCTCTGGTACAGGAATGGGATGACCAAATTGAAATGGCCCTTGATCCAAAATGATTCCTTTATGTAAGAATGAAGGCCTAGAAGTAAAGGCATTTACAGACTGCTGCGTTTTCAGACTCGAATTTCGGGTCTGTTGCTTTTTCCCCGCTGTTTTTCCGAAAAAACGCATCAGTCTGTATGGCCTGCAGCGAAAAACGTAGCAGTGTGCAAACACCTTTAGTGTCAGTTTTAAAAGTGAAACGTGTGTCACTGTCACTACAGACAACAGATTCATGTCCTCCATTAATAATTTAAGCCCTATTTACTTTGTTTGTACAACTAACATAGTATAGCATAGTATATCATGTGCTCATCTGCTGCTATGCTCATGCACCTTTTTATCTTATCTCAGGTACTCTCATGTGTAAATATAAATATGTAGCCTACTGTAGATCATTTGTTTTCTTTGATTGATAGCTCTTCCCCCTTGCCCCCTTCTTCTTCCCTTTCTCCTTTCTATGGAAATAACAAAACTATAGAACTTGCACAAAAATGAAATTCGACTACGTATTCTTTTACTGTAAATCTGTGATGTGACAATAAAGCTGATTCTGATAATAGACAATTTACAAGCTCACATGTTAAAATGTAAGGATGCTAGGTCGAGAGTAGTTAATGGTAGACTCACATTTACAATAAAAAAAGTCAGCTTAATTCTTTCTGGTCGGAATCCGTTAAAACTCAGTGAACTTTGACATATGGCCATTGACGGTGCCACCCCCACATAAACGTCCTGAGGCCTGTCACTGGTCCTCACTCAGATGTGTGGTGCGCAGCCTGATCACCAAGCAGAGCAGGAGAAGACAGAAGTGGAAGGGAGGGGCTGAGAATGGAGTGAGGGCTATATTTAGACCAACTCACAGCATGAAGAAAAAAATAGGAAAAAAAACATTTCGTTTTCAATCTCTCTGTACTCCTAGTGCTGAGAAGTATTCTCTCTCTCTCTCTCTCTCTCTCTCTCTCTCCCCCCATCTCCCTCTCTTTCCTCTGCCTATCTCAATGTATCACTATCCCCCCTTCGATCTCTCTCTGTCTCAGCATTTAAATCAATACAGCTTTTAAATTTAACATTGGCAAAGCAGATGCACAAACGGGTTACAATAGCAAGGATTAACAATAACACAAATAAGTTAATAACTGAGGAGGAGCTATAATAGATAAACATTCAACAGAAATATGCTGTACCGCTTTTCACATCTTTGTGTCTTCAGAGACAGTACTGCTACAGTACATGTGTGTGTGTACATTGCAGGTATCCATCACAATCCTTCATTCGTGTAGTGCTTCTTTCCCCGTCTGTCTTCCTATCCCACTGTTTTGCAAGGGCGTGTGACTCAATAACTGGTACAGCTGAGCACGACACTAATGATGGAAACAGTTGCCCCATCTTCTCTGTTACAAAGAGCAGACATTTGAAAGAGCTAACTACAAGAATATTGTTTGTGTGTGTGTGTGTGTGTGTGTGTGTGTGTGTGTGTGTGTGTGTGTGTGTGTGTGCGTGCGTGTGCGTGTGCCTGAGTGCATGCGTGCATGCATGCGTGCGTGCACATGTGTGCATGCACGCACTCACATGCATTTGTGCATGCGTTTGTCTGCTTGCTTGCCTTTCATTTAAAGAAAATGTCCAGAAATATAGCCCTAAGACATTTTTTGCTAAAAGTGCTGGTGGAGTGCACTTAATTCTGAAGCAGACAAAGTTGAATGAGGGAGTGAGAGGGAGAGAGAGGGCGCATGCTGCCAGCATAATGGACTCCAAAGTAGGGTCCTCAGTGCCTGGGGCAGCCGAGAGAGAAGAAGCATATAGCCCTGGCCTGCCTCTAATAGAGCCTAAGTCATGCCAGGAACAATGAGGATGTCTCCCACAATAGGAATGTCTCTACTGGCCTATTGAGACATAAGATGGACTAGAGATGGCTGCTTGCTGACTCACCCCTCCATTTCTATAGGCTCATACATCACCTATCTGTCAGAAAGATGGTGCAGGGCAGGCAGGCGGGCAGCAGGCACAGCCATACTCTCCTCGGTTCCTCAGTTCTCTTTCCATCCACCTCTCACATCTTCATTCTTCTCCTCTTTCTCCATGTCCTCCTCTCTGACCCTATACAGTGTGTAATGTATCCCAGGGATTCGCTTTACAAACTATACAAAACAGTCACCAAGTTGGCACTGAGGCAGAATCGCCCATTCGGCACCATCTCCCATAGAGAAATCGTAACCCATGTCACTAATTGGCAGAGAAATGGCAATTACAGACACCCTCGTCTGTCAGCCTTCCCCAGCTTAGTTATTGTTATTATCACATAGCATGGCTTACTTACATAACCGCTCACTCTTTGTTCTGTCGTATTTATAGAAATTATATCTGCACCCAATGAATAATGATACTTTACAGTGTACAGCACATGGTTAAACGGTAACACAGACCAACCAGCCACTATCAGCCCACTGGATCAGGTGGGTTTATAAGTCGCTTCTCAGACAGAAGACAGAACCGAATGTAAGATGGTGATTTGTGGTTAAATACTATCGTCTTCTGTTATTGTAGCAGAGCAGAGGGATACGTAGCTGAAGCAAGAGAAGCGAGATGTCTCGTGTTGGGGGGAAGGAGAGAAGAGCAGAGGAGAGGGACTATCTTGTGTAACTGAAGGAGGGAGGGTTGCATGATGACAAAAAACAGAGGTGTTCTTCTTCTGCTTCCATAAAGGGAGAGGAGAGAGCTTGTTGTCTGAAGCTGGAGAAGAACATCGGACCAGTAGGAGGGCGTGTGCACACCAGTGCTGCAGTCAGGGCATCAATTTTGTATAGGAAATGGCTGTTGAGGCAGCGCGGCAACGTCAGCTCTGTGGAGCACTTAGGCCGAGCGCACTTCTCTCTCTCCCCCTTCTGTAACCACGGTCTGAGGGGAGGAGGGTTCTGCCTTCTCTGTGTGATGGGGGGGAAGAGAGTGCTGGCAGTAGAAGCATGTCTGCCTCCGACTCGAGCGCTACAGGACTCATCTGTAACAAGGTAGGCTGATGCACCCCTTTTTTCTCGCCTCCCTCTGTGACTAAGCCTGTGGGTCTGTCTGTCTCTCCCCCCATCCGTCTGTCCATCCATCCTTCTATCCATCCTTCCACTCACTGTGCCTATTCTCCATCTGTTCTGAACTGGCTTCCCCTCTTTTTCTCGCCTTATTTCCTCAGCACCCTTCCACTTTCCCTCTCTTTCTCTCTCTCTCTGCCCTCTCCCTCTCTCTGTACTCCCTCTTTCTCTACCACATCATGTTTTCAAGCCCCCAGTCTTAAGATAAGTCTATTTGGGGTAATTTACTTTGTGCACATCGCACGGCACCACTCCCCTTTCCTCTCTCTTACCTCCCTCTTTCCTCTTAATTGTCTTCGGACAGTTGGGGTCAGTTTGTTAAACCGTCGCTTGTTTTCTTAAACGTTTTAGCCTCATTGGGAGGCACATCTGTTGAATTCTCAATGAAGTTTGAGTTCAAAAGAATCTGGAAGACACAAGAAGGGTAGAAACACTGATACTATAGCTTGCATGTTTGATTGTATAAGCTTCATCAGTTGAGTTCATTCCAGAGTTTTGATTTGCTTTGTAATATCCATTCAAAGCATCCATTCAAACAGGGAAAAGGAACAAATTGACAAGTGCTCAATAGTGATATACAGTGGAAAAACCTGACCCTAGATATAGTAATGGATGTTCAGGATCTTAAGCAGTTACATGCATGTTCTTAAGTGCAGTTACATGCCTTTATTAATCTTGCATAGTAAAGTTGTGTCAACCTTACTGGGATTTCCTTTGTCAAAAGAGCACAGGAAAGCATACTGTATTTGGGGAAAATAAATAGATACACAGCTGTACACAAACAATACACATGATGGTTTGAAGACCATCATGTAAGAACGTCTTGTTTACTTTTGTATGGCTTACACAACAACATCAATCTCACACAGGGCTGTTACAGGGCATGTAAATAAAGGGGGGGGGCGGAGAATGGAAACTAGATGTAGATCCAGGCCACCAATCACTGTGAATCATTCTATGTGGAAGTGGGAAGTGTTGTTATTATCTAATGTGCTGGCAGTTGGAAAGGCAAGTTGACTCTAATGTGCATGCGCTTCCCCCTGCTGGTGAAAATCTGCAATCACTGACTCATGCTGCTCATGCTTGTGTAAACCTGATTGATTGATTGATTGATTGATTGATTGATTGAAAGATGTATTAACAGATTGGAGAATTACAGTACATTTCAAGCACAACTCAATACAAAACTGTTAACTGTGGACGACACCATAACATAAAGCATTACACTTGTTTACAATAGGGTCCACCATGTTCAATTCATCATAACATTTAGAGACGTACAACAACGTACTGTATACACTTCTATATTGCCAAAAATAGGAAATCATCATTGTAAACCTCTTTGCAAAAAAAGTAAAACATTTGATAAATTCATCAACTTATCTTATCCTTAGTCTTAGTTACGACGTATGAGCTTGGGGAGTTCAGAGTTTGTTACGGACTTATCAACCAAATGCTGCTTCAAGTAGAGTGCGTGTCTCGTTATGATATTACTCTGTAGTCTGTGCTGATCTCAGTGAAGTGTGCATGGTTTTAGTTATTCCCCATGAGGCCTGTGTTGAAAGCTATAATTCTTGTAGGGGATTGTGAAGCGAGATTTATCCAATCTGGTGCTGTAAAATGTTACCATACAGCATGTTTACCATTAATAGAAGATGACCTTATCACATGTTTTGAAAAGAAGAAATTATACTGACCTACTGAGGTATTTGTTTGGTGAAAGGTCAAAGTTCAGGGAAATGTGTATGTGTTGATAATATCTTTTATCATAACACCAACACCACCAGATCACACTATCAATGTCACGCATGCATCCCATATAGAAAGCTTGCGTTTCCAAGGGGTAGGCTTGGAATCATTTATATAATCGTCTGATTGCAGTTATTTGCAGTCTAATTGCAAATGCTTTTGCATAATCGTCATTCGTTGTTGATGGCATCAAAAATCTAAATAATAGTTAAAGTACCAAAAGTAGAAAGTATGCAAAATTTCCCATTTCACAAGTTTTCTAAATATATAAAATGCATAAAAATCTTGTAGATCTGTTTTGGTCGAAATGTATACAATACCTCAAAATTGTACTTAAGTACAGTACTTGAGTAAATGTACTTAGTTACTTTCCACCACTGCCTATAGCCCACTAGAGTCCCCAGGTGATGGTGACGCCGTTGACACAATGAGGGCGTAGCAGCTCCTTCTCCTGTATTATAGAGACATGAGCTGAGGTAGGACGTGATACACTGAACCACTGTATCCTGAGTATTAATGTAGAAGAGTGTACAAAGGGTAGGATATGACAGCACACAGAGGGGTGCTCCTGTGTGTGGAGCAATCAATTGGACTAAATTGTGGAGAAAAATCACTCCCGTGTGAAGTGAGTGGTGCAACTCCGTGTGGGGGTCCCCGGGGGGTCCGCGGAACTTCCAGACCCACAGGAACGCGGCCAGGGTGCCGGCCCGGTTCCGGCGAGCCACCCTGCGTCCGAAACGGTCTAGAAATGACAGTTACCGTGTGGGGGTCCCCGGGGGTCCCTGGGGGGTCCCTGGAACATCCAGATCGCCAGGAATGTGCCCAGGGGGCCGGGCCGGGCCCGGCTGTTTCTGGCAAGCCACCCCACGTCCGAAACGGACTGAGCAGTGCGTAGTACTGTACTCTTACTGTATACTGACTTACTGTACCATACGCGCACTGTGCAGTACTACGATACTGTACACTCACACACAAAGTCTTACTGGTACTGTGCTGCTCTGTGCCACCTTACTCTGTGCTATATACTATACTGGCCACTGTAGGTGTTAAACTGTCCGTGCTCGGATTTTTATTCTTTGGGATATCTTTGGGACAAATGGACCCTGATGGGGTTAGTGTTAAATTAACGACTTTACAGTGTGATAGAGTTGTTGATCTCAAATGACTGTGAGTGTGAAGTTGACTCCACACACACTGGCTTTGTTACACAGGAACAGGTTCTGTAATCTGTGCCCAAGTGTGACTTTGTAATTGTTTCACACACAGGAGTTTTTCCCTTATCTTTGTTTAATCTATAATTATTGTTATAATATTATGTCTTCATTACGCTTATAGGGTTGTACAACACATGTACATCAGCATGGAATACACAGTACAGTATGTGCAGATTATAAGAGGATATTACACTGTAAACATAACCCGATATTTCAGAGCATCAGCTCCTCTATCCATCTGCAGCACCCAGAGAAATGTGCTTTAATTATGCTTTATTACATCCTGTCTGTGGGTTTTTTTAGACTCCAGCCCCCCTCTGGCAGGCTTTGATATTTAAATGATAGCCACATACTGCACTGGATAAAGCAAACCCATTTTGTCAGTGTGAAAAAAAGATGGTGTAGAAGAGACTGAGGGAGAACGGGAGAGAAAGAAAATAGACAAGGAGAAGGAGAGAGGTGCAAAAGAAGCAAAAGAAGGCTGCCGTTATGGAGTTATATTTTGCAGTTTTGTGTGGGTGTGTCCATCCAGCAAGTGAGGAGTCTGTCGACTGTCAGCTTCACAGTCCAGTTGGGACAGAGCAGGGTCACAAGGGAAATTGAGGCTTCAGTGAGGGGGTTATAATTATAAGCCCATGCATGTACATATTATTACATGCTGTAACCTCTCCAAAGTTGGGGGGGGCTAGCTCCAAAGGTGAGCAGCCAAGCTCCAAAGAGCAGATCGGAAGGGTTTCTGTAATATCATTGGCTGAAAGAAGGGCTTCGGAAATTGCACTGGCTGGCAGTTTAGTTCACGAGGACCAATGAAGGCTAGCATCTCTTTTTCATATCAAAACAGAGTAGCCTCTGTTCCACATCAAATGGTTTAACAACACAACTGCACACAGAAACATGCTTGAGGTGCGCCCGAGTAAGGCGGTAACCGAGAAAATGCCCGTGCTGAGCAATGTGTTAGCCACAATGTCCACTCAGCACTAACCGAGTTGTATACCGATAGATTGGGCTGCAGTTCATCTATTTTGAAAATGCTCATATAACTTGAGTTGACAATGTAAGTAACAAAGTAAATGAGAATATAAGTTGCATACCAGTAGGGTGGGGATCAGTAAATACATGGAATTACATTTGGAATTGCACATAGTATACTTGACAATGAAGTTAAATGCGACTAAGGCGGTAAAACATATTTCTGCTCCCAAATATTGTTAACAAACATTATCTATCTGTTGTAAAGAATCAATATTGAGCAATACTGCATGGTGTATATCTCGCCTACAAATGTATCAGAAACCATTTCGATTGTATACTGTAGGTTTACTAGTAATTGAGATCAATAGACAACAAAGAACTGCCGATCTTTGGTTATCATCTTTTGGTTTATACTTTGCACTAAGCTAAAGCTACACCATTTGGAGCTAGGTCCCTCTCATTTGGACTGAGGCCCCTCCAATTTCAAGGTTCCCCATGCTGCCGTAATACCTTTAGAAACTTGGATTTAGGGGTGTGGTGAGCTCCAGGGATGAGGGATGTGCAGGTGGATTAAGTCGGAATGAGAAAAACGTCCAAAGAGTACCTTTAGCCTATATCTTCTGATATAAATCGACCATAACCATAATCACATTTTCCTTTTGGGGGGTGCCCAGTTAAAATATGATTATTTTGAGGTGTCCCCAGTTAAAATATGATTATTTTGGGGGGTCCCCAGTTAAAATACTATTAATATAAAAGGGGGGGACTATCCCTTCCTAATCTGAGGGATTACTATTATGTGTCTCAATTAAGACCTTTAATATGTTGGTGTGATGATGAATGCAAAATGGAAAGCTTTGGTAATTAAATCAATCAACATCCCTATTCAGACTTTAATTGGGAATAAAGAACAGGCTAAGTCCTACTATGATATTTTAGACCCATTCACAATATTTACTTTAAATATCTGGTTCAAAGTGGTGAAACAGTTCAGAATGGAGAGGACAATCAGGGTGTTGAGGTGGCCTGCTTACGATCCTTAAGCCTGGTGTGTATGATCAAACTTTTAGGCGATGGGCTCGGTATGGCTTTTCCTCTTTCAGTACTGCCATGTTTTTGTTTTTCTCCTTTTTCGTATTGTCATTTTTGTCTGTCTTTTCATCAATAAAAATTAAGTGAAAAAAAATATACTATTAATACCGGTATATTAAGATTATTTTGAGGGGGGACAATGAGTTCATATAAGATTACTAGCATGCGACATGACAGGGTCGATCATTTTCAGGTGATGTTCTCTCTTCATTTTTGGGTACTCTTCTCGTTGCAGTTCCTTACCCAGTTTACCCTAATTTTCTCCAATCTACATGCTCTAGACGTCTAGCAGCTATTTTCGCTATACATAATTTCTTTGTAAGCCATTTGGGGCTGTGGCTATGTGGGGCTCCTTGGCATGGTAACATTTGGGAACCGGCGAACCGCTGCACTATAACATGAATGCAACAGTACAGGGTGTGATTTAATTTCCTTTTCTGATCAATGTGTTGTCACCACTTGCGGCTGGCATTCTCAGGAGACCACCTGAACAATAATAAATAAAGACAACTGGGATGTGGTGATGCTGCCTGGTACTTGGTGTTGTTGCTGCACATGCTCCCCAGAGAGAAGGCTGCTTTGGAAAGGTTACAGAAACTATAGTCAAAATGCGCACATCACTTCGTGGAGGTGCTGGGTTCAAAAAGTAACATATGAAAAGAGAAGGGAACCCGCACACTCGTATGCTCCAAAAGATACATTTATTGACGACGTTTCGAGCCAAGGCTCTTCATCTGGTCAAACTCAAGATGTCAGTGATCCACCCACTTAAATAGACACCCACGGGTCACGTTACTAGTCAGTGGGTGGAACCAACACAACATGGTCATTAGATCAATGCTTTGGAAAGGTTTACATGGTTATTAGCCCATTTTTAACTAAGCATTATGTTATACTTTAGCTATTGAAAAATAGCAGATCTACAAGCTCGTAGTGCGCCACTTTTGACCCTAAATGGGTTAGTTGGGAGGTTTACATGGCTCCATTAAACCACTAACTACGCAGCAATATGATCTTCCATCAAGGCGGGTCATATTACAAGACAAATGACATGCGTGGGTGACACCGAGGTCGGGCCCTCAATCCTATTGATATTGACGCAATTTGTTTAGATCAACACAGCCACATTGTGAAGCCACTTTTCCCGACAATAAGCCAGTGTCAGTGCACTTTCCTTTTGGTGGGACTCCATTATGGTTGATTGACTTTATTTTCTCCAGACGATAACAGATTTCCGTCTCCTCTGACCTCACCTCCTCGGCTGTCTCCTCTTGTTCTCTCATCAGGGTTCAGCCGATTCCTACACTAGTCGACCCTCGGATTCCGACCTGTCCCTGGAGGAGGACCCAGAGGCGTCTCGGCGTGAAGCCGAGCGCCAGGCTCAACTGCAGCTGGAGAGAGCCAAGGTGAGAGGCCTGACACACTGTCCTTTACAGCAGTGGTTCTGAAACTGTGGACTGAGGCCCACTGCTGGGCCTTGAAGCAGTGCTTCATTTCATGTTTTCAAATGGCTTTTAGACTGCAGATCCTAGGCCAATTGTATATTAATTTAAAAAAAACATCATTAGCCGTTAGCCTATGACGTAGCAGACATAGAAGACTTACAAGATTAGCCAAAGTGATTATGGCTTTTGCTCTTACGTTCCTTAGTTTAATAAAGAAAGAAAATACAGGTGCGCTTCCTCTGGAAACTGCCCTTTGTTTAAGGCAGTGGGTGCTCAGCTTTGAAAATAACTTAACTCATAAACCAACTAAATGGAAAAAGCGGCACTCCAAAATAAAAGATGCTGAGACTGGCGCAGATGCAATTTCTCATGTTTATTTGAGAACGCTGACGGAAATTTCATCTGAGCTAGTCCTGCATCTTTTATTTTGGAGTGCCGCTTGTTTCTTAGTTTAATGTTTGTGCTTTTTTTCCTGTATCTTTCACCAGTCTAAAGCGGTAGCATTTGCAGTGAAAACCAATGTAAGTTACTGTGGGGCCCTTGATGAAGACTGTCCTGTCCAAGGGGCTGCAATCAACTTTGAAACCAAAGACTTTCTACACATCAAAGAGGTGAGCAGGGCTGCTTGTGATAACTGGCATGTCATTATAGGTGAGAATTTTCAAACGTTTTGTGCATGACACCATTGTATGACGAAGTATAAAAGAGGGGTTAAGTAAGTGGCTAAACACAACAACTATACACAACCTTGAGTGCCTCCAAGTCAGTTAAGGGGCCTTACAGTATAGGCAACGAACCTCTTACATTAAGAAATGACCCTGGTGGTGAGGGCGAGGTATTGTCTGAGATTAACAAGAACCTCACCACCACTTACATATAAACGTTTAGTATAGTGATACTAGTATAGTATAGTATAGTATCTGTTCTATCAAATCAGTCAAGTCAGTCCACATAACTTCTTCTTTGGGGAAGCATCACGGCCAATGCAGGGGTTGCGTGGCACAGGCACCTGAAAGCCAGCTCTGACAGTTGGACGGGGGCATGTTAACGTGACGTCGTGAACACACGTGCTGTTTCGAGACCACACAGTCCGCCCCCTCCTCTACCACCTCCTTCGCCGTGCCATACACATGGGCTACGTTACAGCCTACATGCACGCTGAAAGCCTGGACACTGAAAACGACAGGTTACAGCCCTGCGCGCACCCAGTGTGGCTGCGTGACCCACTGAACAGCACCATCACAACGGAATGCTTATTTGTCTTACTCAGGGTGGCCAAATGGAGACCGCCTACCGTTAGCACGCAACAACAGGGTTTAAGTCCGCCCGGACGGGGATTTGCCGTGGCAACAAAAACACATACAGACAGATGGCTCAATAGCTCAGGAACGACACATTCCTAAATCACACAAAACATCTCATTCTTAACATGATTATATAAAGAACAAACTACAACTTGCTTTGCAGCCCAAAAAGCCAACCTCTGCGTTCACCGTTTCTGCATTTCATAGCTTATATCTCCATGGGCAGCAGACTGTGAGCGGTTAGGGACCGTCTACAAAGTGCAACACCGAACGTGAAAATATTCTATAACTTCCATTCATAGGCAGAATATCACCACCAAATTTACATCACACATCAATGGTGTACTGTACTTATGATTGTACTACAGCATGTACTTGCACAAGAAACGTTTAATTAGCCTACCAACTTCCCAAGACCATCTGTAAACAATTCCCCCCGTATCAGTAATGTGATCTATTACATCACATTACCCACACTGAACATCATTTGCTGTTCATATATTCAGAACGGGTAACCAAAAGGACTGGTCCATTTAGCACAACATCTGTGGTTTAGCATTAAGCCTTGAATCACGCTGATTTAATAGTGTTGTTTCCTGTGTTGTGCAGAAATTCAACAATGACTGGTGGATTGGGCGGCTGGTGAAGGAAGGCGCCGACATCACCTTCATTCCCAGCCCAGTCAAACTGGAGGCCATGAGGATAAAACAGGAACAGAAGCAAGCAGCACGGTCAGAGCTCAGACATACACAGTCAAATTCTCTGTACATTTTTTACCCAGAGAGTGTACCAAATGCATCCGTATTGGTCCTCTGGTTACATGTAACGTGACCTTCTTCTTGCGTCACCATCACAAAAAAGGGAGAAGTTAAAGGGGCACATACAGTACAGTGTAAAATAGACAACTACCGGTACAGTATGTCACCCCCACACACTACACAGCATGCTCACACAGTCACACTCTGTCACTGTCCCATTGTCTCCGTACGGTACAGTATGTTGCTCAATCTCTCTTTCTCCACTCTGTCCCGATTCCACATAGTCTACTTGGAACACTTTCTGAAAAGACAAATGGGATATATGGCTAGTTCTACTTCACGTGTTCCTTGCACCACTAAATTGCCCCCCGTGGGGATTCCTGCATAATGAACCATGGCATTGTGCTGCCCTACAGGAAAGCAGGGAATGCTTCATCTGGAGGCTGGAGGTCAACTCCACCATCTGCAGGTACGTGGCTGCGGTGGAGAGTAGACCTGCATCTCTGTCCATCCCATTCTTTCCCTACTGTATTAAAAGCCAGTCCTGGGCCAGAACTCATTATCGTAAAACGTATGGACATGGATTTTGAGCTGCAAGTATTGATTAATGTCTCGGCGATTATTCTATTGATTAATTTGTCGATAAAATGAATAATCCAGAAACACGTTTTATTTTGTGTCAACTGTTTCAGTTTTTGACATGTTTGACAGTCCCTGGCTGTCACTGCCAACCATAATACTAGAATTATTATAATATTCTAGAATGCCTATTCCATATACAGCCATATAACACGCAATGCAATTTCATGGAGGGATTCAGGTTAAAATGTATTTTATATACTATATATTAGCGCTAATCTTTTTTGTACAGGTACATAGAAAGGCAGCCAATCAGAACTACAGAACTACACGTCAGTATGACTAGCATGTCGATCTGTCGTGAACTTTTCATGGTTATTCATAGACCAGCGCTTTTCAAGCCGCTGGTAAAAAACATACTATCTTTGTTAGTCTCCTCACTCCTCAGACATTGTAGCAGCATTTTGTACTGCATTGATTACAATTAGCCTACCCCACACATAGCAGCTGTAATCAGTGGCGTGCACAGATAGACACTAGGGGGTGCTAGAGCACCTGCCCTTTTCCCTCTGGACAGCAATGTGCCCTTTTGAAGAAAAGAAAATGTTTTTGTACAGTGTACACTGTAAACAGGCCTAAACAATTATGGCCCGGCCCGACCCTACCCTAACTGGGTCGGCCCGAGGCTCGGCCCGACCCTAAAAAGTACCATAATGTTAAGCCCGAAGCCCGACAAAAGCCCGAAGAAAAAGCAGCACTAAATTGCGGCGCAGCGGCGCCGTGTTTCAGTGTGAAAGTGAGAACGGATATCAACGGATTTATCGAAATAAAGGATGTATGTAACTCACGTTAGAATAGGCTATTAATGTTCCATAACTTCCATTTCCAATCATTCAAATGGATTCCATACAGTGGTGGTGGTGCCTGGTGAGTAAACACGAATAGCTGCTGCAGCTCCCTCCCTTAGTTTCCTCTGAAGTGAAGTTGCTTTATGTGTAGAGTTTAAGTTATTTATTATATCATCATCATTTCATCGCAACCAGCTGGGTTAACGAGACTCAGTGCAACATGACGAAAACCTGACGCTTCTTCAGCTGTGATAATCTGATTGATTTTATAAAATATTTAAGCATATGGCAACTTGGCAAGTTAACTGGTGGTTAGTAGCTCGTTTGGTGCGCAAACCAGAGGTTAACCAGCGGTAGCAAGGCAAGCAAGCAAGTCTCACACCGTTCACTGTTCTCTCTACTGTACTGCCTGCGCGCAGTGCAGGACTGCAGGGCAGGCTGCATGGCTGTGTACAGTATGTGTGACATTGATCAATAAGGCCTTTCTCTATAATCACTATTGTCAACAACAGAATGTGGAGGGGTGTTGTCAATTTTTGACTGCTAGTTGTGTTTTTGTTTGTTTGTTTTTTCTTGTCTTTTTCTTTTGTGTAAGTCATGTGAATTTTGTATGCTTTATTGTAAAATCATTAAAAAACTTTGATGACAAAAATAAACGTGTGTACACGTCCTAGCGCATCCTCAATGATATCAGGCGAGAGAAGAATATTCAGAATTCTTTCCTTTTAAAATTTTTGAGTCGGACAAGGTGCCCTATGTTCACTTGAGCACCTGCCCCGCTAAATGTCTGTGCACGCCACTGGCTGTAATGCACCCGGAATAAGTGCCCATTATGTACGCTCTCATTGAAGGAAGTTGTGTTTGGTGCTGCTGTGAATTCTGTACCTATAAAGAGAATGTGGTCCATGTCAATCTCATGCTCATCTCAAGTGAATATATTTGACCAAATACACGTTTTCTGCCAGAACTTTCAAATGGATATGATACCAGATGACAAGAGCTGACCCCAAATAATTATTGGATGGGCGAGTGAGACTGTCACAGAGATTAATCCCTCCATCAAAATGCATTGCATGTTCTATGGCCTTTAATATGGAATACATGCAAAGTATGCTACAGTATATCAGACTGCGTGTGTTTGTGGTGTGCGTGCGTACGTGTGTCTGTGTGTGTGTGTGTGTGTGTGTGTGTGTGTGTGTGTGTGTGTGTGTGTGTGTGTGTGTGTGTGTGTGTGTGTGTGTGTGTGTGTGTGTGTGTGCGCGCGCGCACGCGCGTGCAAGCGATGAGGCGGGAAAAAGTATTCAAATGTACTTTTTTCTAGAGGACATTAATTGTGGGAATCGGTTCATCCTGACAACATGTGTAATTGGAACCAGTGATATAATATGTGTGCGCTAAGTGCTTATCTCAGATGACTTTGCCATAGCAAATGCATGTTATGAGAGCTATAACCAGTGATTAAATATCATCAGTCCAATGCTTGTTGGATGCTGTGCATCACCTTTGTCTAAAATCAGCATGGCATGCATGCATTCTTTACTAATAATATCTTAAGGACTTAATCTAGATGCTCAAATTCTGTCTTCTGAATCTATGACTTCACCTAAATGCCATAGCTTTCCTGTTAGCTTTTTCTCCGCTTGTTAAATGATTGTCCTTCTTGTCTCTGAAAGCCAAACAGAAGCAGAAACAGGTATGTTTGTCACAGTGCCTCTTCTGCTGTGCATCAGAGCATTACAGTTTTACACTTTGCTCTAAACCACCATCAGATGTTCTTCACTTTTTATGACAAAAAGAAATATCACAATGTTTTAACATTATGTTTTATTGTAATAGTTATTGTGAAAATGGTAATGTACATTGACACTGCAACTATCAATAATTAGATTAATTACTATTGTATAGTGTTTATTTTCTTTTTTTTTGTGGGGTAGGGGAGGCTATGCAGGTTGAAGCCATAGAAATCATGTGAATGGGTATATGACTGTTGCTTCCTATTCTGAAGGAACATGATGTTTGAATGCCAAAATCCAAATAAATGTATCATATGATATGGCTAAAGTATATATACAAGTACAAGACGTCTTATTTTCCCTTACATTTACTTGTGTTTGCCTTTCCAGACGGAGCATGTTCCACCCTATGACGTGGTTCCCTCCATGAGGCCGGTGGTACTGGTGGGGCCCTCATTGAAAGGCTATGAGGTGAGAATCATTAAATGTCACGGTGTGGACACAGAGGTGTAGGACTCAAATGTAGAACGACCAAGTGAATATTCATGAGGTTTTGTTCTCAAAACCCACACTGGGAAAATAACAAGAGACTTCAAATACTAGAAGACACAAACTAGAACTGAGTAAACTGACCCAACGACGAACTGACAAGGAACTGTCTACACTGGGACATATAGAGGTATATACACAAGGACTAACTAGACACAGGTGAACTGAAACAGACAACACTGGGATAGGCTAACAGGCAAACAGAACACAGGTGACTGGGGCTACACTAATACAGGGAGGTGAGACAAGGCAGACAGGAAAGCACAGAACATTACTACAAAATAAGACCAGAATACAAGACTGAAACAGAATACAAGTAAAAGTCCAAAAACTAAGTCTAATGGCGGACAGTGACAATTACGTATCAGTGGTGGAAGAAGTACTGCAACTGCAGTTTTTCTCCTGCAGGTTTTCTCCCGTTAGATCAAGTGTGGGCAATCTGGAGTCAATAAAAGGTAGCGCATGATCAGGTTAAACTGGACCAAATTTTGGTCCAGTTTAACCTGATCATGCGCTACCTTTTATTTTGTTCTCTGTTAGACTGGTTTCAGGCTGCCCTGTTTTTTTTTAATGGACTGGTCCGCTCTGGTTTGATCTAGAGGAGTCTGGTCTGATCGATAGGGAGAAAACTCCCTCTCTGTTATTCCATTAGCACTCTCATACCTAATGCCATATAGCCTTTAGCCTGATGAAATTACAGCACATGCAATAGGACTCTCACACCCACTCTCAGAGATAAAGCACAGTACATAAACCTACAATACAGTATACAGGGCTGATGCCAGATGTTTGGGTCCAATGGCGATATTGGAGAGTCATAGACCACCAATGTTTTGAACGACTAGATTTTCAAGCCTTCAAATCCAGTCAGAGCAATGGACAACGAGTTATGGCCATTTTAAATGTTAGACACTGCTCTGCTGTAACACTGTGTGCAACTTTTGGGGGTTGTGACTCTTAAATGGTAAATGGTGCATTTACCGGTATATAGCATTTATATTATTTATCCAAGGTGCTTTACATAGATTGTGCATTACATTCATCCACACATTCATACACTGGAAACCATGCAAGGCAATTAGGAGTTCAGAGTTTTGTTCAAGGAGACTTCGACACTAACTCATGACTATTGTCATGGCAGACCCCTGAACAGCATTTGTTCCATGTTTGGGGAGGATGAGAGGAACGGTGTGCCTGAGGCTGCTGGGGGCCCCTGGCAGAGCCCCTAGGGACCCCTGGGGGACACATGTGTCCACTCCCCAGGTGTGGCTATTCAGAACTTCTGATGGCAGACAAGTTTGGTGCGGATCAGAGCGATGCGCCTTGCAAGTCTGCATGTTCACCATCCACCCAAGGTCACTCAGTCGACCCTCTAGGCAATTTTAATTACATTTGAATAGCACAAGCTCTCATGATGCATTGCAACATGTAGATCCTGTAGATCTGCTATTTTAGAATTACAATTAAATGGGTTAAAATTGTTACATTTGTTAAAAATCATGATACTGATGATGAAAAGGCCTATGTGTCTTATTATATCAGTGGTTCCCAAACTTTTTCACATCAAGGACCCCCAAATTGACACTCATTAGCCCACGGACCCCCATTTGAAAAGATGATTTTCAACCATTTTCATTTCAAGGACCCCCGGTTTGACCTGAATTAGGCTACAGTCCCCCATTTCTATCTCTGGGACCCCAATGTAAATTGTAAAATCAAAGTTAATTTAACTCCTGAGAGTAAAGGGTCCATTTGGTTCAATTTGTACAGGGTGTGTGTGCATGCGCTCGCCGCAGTTTCTTTTGTGAAATATTTATGCATTGCTCTGGTGATGTGCTTTGAGGATGCTCCAGTGTTGTACGCCAGCATCTCTCTCTCTCTCTCTCTCTCTCTGCCCTCCTCCTTTCGCTCTGTCTCTCTCTCTCTCTCTCTGCCCTCCTCCTTTCACTCTGTCTCTCTCTCTCTCTCTCTCTCTCTCTCTCTCTGCCCTCCTCCTTTCGCTTTGTCTAGAAGGAGAAGAGGAGGCCCTGGTAGAGCAGAGGCACAACAGCTGGCACTATCCACCATTTCACAACACATCTATTTTTCAGGCCCGTTTGAATATAGATCTCATCTCACACAAGTACACACACATGCACGCACACGCACACGTGTGCACACACACGCGCGCGCGTGTGAGCGGATGTAGCTAAATGTAGTCTAGCGAAGGACTCTATCAACGGATTCGAGTGAAAATCAACCGATAATTCCCAGTAAGTTACTTATCAAGCCGATCTTATCGGTCTACTGCACATGCTGGGAGCCTACTGAAAATGACAAGCCTCCTCATACCCTCACCTAAACATAACTGCAAGCACGTAGCAGCGCGGTCCCAACCTTAATCGTCCTTTTCGTTTTCATCAATGCCAATCGCAGCCAGTAGGCTCCCAGACTATACTGCATGTAGGTCGATAAGATCGGCTTGATAAGTAACCTACTGGGAATTATCGGTTGATACCATTCAAAGCGGGTGCTGACTCTATCCATGTCATCCTCTGCCGTGCTCATTTCTATTTAGGTCCACTGTCAGATATAGTCATATCACCACATCATCACAATGAGGGGGAAGAGCACATCCTGCTGCTCCTGGAACAGAATTTCACACCAAATAACACCCTGCATTTCAGTGAAACTTAAGACAATAAGATATAACGAAAGTATTTAAACTGTTCCTCGTTTTGCTGGAGAGCTCCCTGGAACTAGCCTGGCTAATAAGCCAGACTCAAATCACACTGCTGATTCGCATCTGGCTTATTAGCCAGGCTACCCTGGAACCTCCTCAAGGACCCCCCAGGAGTCCTCAACTGAGGGCCTACTGATATAAACGACACGAGGTGTGTGTGTGTGTGCGCACGCGCATGCACGCTTATGTGCACATAGGTGTAGCCTGTGTGCACACACCTGTGATACCATTACTTGTCACTCGTCGTAACGTGCTGTCATTCCTCCCATCTGTCTCCTAGGTAACAGACATGATGCAGAAAGCGCTCTTTGACTTCCTCAAGCACAGATTTGATGGCAGGTGGGTACTGCAGATTACCGGATACAGTGATCCTTCTCCAATGTATACGCCAATGTACTGCAGCCCGCACAATTGTTCCAGGAGGACACTCGTGTGCATTGTGTTCCGTATATATCACATTTCATGGTCAAACAGGACACACATGACAGTGTATTTATAGACGCAAGAGAGCGTCTGTGAGTTCAGATCATCCTTTGAACGGGAGCAGTTGTGGAAGTGATGTGATAAGGCACCTCTTCTGCAGGATCTCCATCACACGGGTGACTGCCGATCTATCGCTGGCCAAGCGGTCTGTGCTCAACAAGAAGGCCATTATGGAGAGGTCCAACACACGGTCCAGTCTGGGTGAGTGAGTCCCAGCAGGTCTGTCTTTGGGTGCCAAAGGTGAATATTTAGCATAGAGATATCCCTGATCATTTTGATTAAAGGTCTGGAATCAGATGAACACATAGGGACCTATAGCCCTTGTAAAAGCCCCCTAGAGTACATGCTTTTCCTTAGCCATAATTGTGTTACAGTTCCATTATTATTGTGATTTCCAATTCCAACTGATGAATTATGTATGTACTGTATATGTTACTGTCATTTGTTTTTTCGTCTTACACAAACATTAAATTCCCATTGACAATGAATGGAGAATTAACGTCATAAGTGTCTGAGCAAATCGACATGTTACGTCATGATACTGTTACGATGATAAGAGCGGCCCTCACTTCACACGGGTGTGATTTTTTTGGGGAAATTTGTCTTTACTGTGTTATCTTCTGTGGGTTTATTGCATTTCAAACTAATCAAATCAATGTTATAAAATTAGAACCAACAAGTAAATTGTGACACATAGAAGTCTATTGTCAGCCATCAGCCATGACCATTCCTTGTAATCTGTCATTGTTGTATAGAAGCATGTTTCCTCACATGAGCATGAAGTAAAAGCTAAATGGACACTTTGTGATTAAGGTTTACCATATTCTTGCATACATAATATCACTAATCTACTGTATGCGTATGTTGTGTGTTTGCAGCTGAGGTCCAGAGTGAGATTGAGAGGATATTTGAGCTGGCCAAGACCCTACAGCTAGTAGTTCTGGATGCAGACACCATTAACCACCCAGCACAGCTTCTCAAGACCTCCCTGGCTCCCATCATTGTCTACGTCAAAGTCTCTTCACCAAAAGTAAAACTAGAACTTCATAATTAATAACTCAAAAAACTTTTACAAAGTCTGTTTAAAATCAGATTTATTTACTATACCCCATTTATTATGGTTGCTGTAGTTATTTGTCATGGAAGTACAGTGGAATTGCATACATTTTCATGCAGACTGGGTTTTAAAAGTCAAACTCATGATAGAAGTGTAAGTAGGTATTTATAATCTTTAGGGTATTTAGGGGCTTGCACGGGGAGGGGTTGTAAGAGTCTTCAAGATGTACCAACTTCACACAAGTAAAAGGCAATCTCCATTTTTATTTCATCATCATCTGGTCTGATTTCTAAGGCTTGATGTATACGTGCATGCGGGTGTCACCGTCACGCACTATAAATAGCATAGCTATAGATCAGCTTATTTTGGTGCGTGGCAATAAAGGGATATTTCACTTTCAAACATGTTTTTCAATCAGGTAATTTTAACATTTACTCGGGCGTTTGTGTAGCCTGGTTATTGGTTAACCACTCCCCCTTGAAAACAAAAGGAATGACACAAGCAACTTAAAAACATACCGTAATATCCCTTAAGTATTAAATAAGGCTACAGTGAAGGTGTAACTGTACTGTATTGTAAGAGTGTTCTTTTTTATCTCTGGCTAATCTCACAGGTTCTTCAGAGACTGATCAAATCTCGGGGGAAATCACAGAGCAAACACCTCAACGTCCAGATGATGGCGGGCGACAAGTTGTCACAGTGTCCACCTGTACGTCACTCTCTCCATAATCCAACCTGTATTTAATATTGACATTTGACAAGACCCAGAACAGAGCTGTATATTATAGGCTACATGCAAATCACATGGGAGCTAAGACTGCATGTGCTTACGTGCTTCTGTCTCCTTAATGCTAGGAGATGTTTGATGTCATACTGGATGAGAACCAACTGGAGGATGCGTGTGAACACCTGTCTGAGTATCTGGATATCTACTGGCGTGCCACACACCTTCCTGGAGCTGCTCCTCTCAACCCCTTATTGGACCAAAGTGTTGTCACCCCGCCCTCAGCCAACTCCAGCCAACAGGCAAGTTGAATACTTAATTGAACTCATTCCTAATATTTCCTATATAGAAAAGTGTATTCCCTATGCTGATACGCTGACTGCTTATGATTGTTATTAGGGGTCAAGCCCGAAGGGTCAGTTTTGTCGTTTTCCACAAAATTCGGCAATTTCGGTCGTGAGATTTGCTCACAGTCACAGTCTCTGACATTTAGATCTCCCAATGAATTATATGATCTGCTCTATCCAAAAAAGCGATGTCAAAGATTTTCGTAGCCTGGTTGTGGTTAACCACTCCCCCTTGAAATCACATTTCTATTAATTTGTGTGGTGTGGAGTCTCTACCCTCCTAATGCATGGCTGCAGGAGTACAGTGTTGACAGACAACCCCTGCAGCCAATCATCATAACAAAAGATGTTACGTCATCTCCAGTCTCCAACCAGTCTGTGAAGACAGGGGCTTTTATGGCTCGACCCCATCTTATTACTATTATTATATGACTGTTGAACGAACAAAGACATTATTTTCTTGATGACTTTCTTATGACTTGATTTCAAACTCCTGTCTTCATGTGTTTTGCAGTTCTCTGAGACTCAAGAGTTGATAGAATGATCACTACCACAGACAGACAGGTGAGACAGAAAACAATTCAAACTTAAATTCTCCCTCAATCACACAGCAGCGACGCCTCCTCCTGCTCGTGTTCCACTAATGTGTCCCCCGCTGCTCCCCCCTCAGCAGGAGCAGCCCGGGCTGGGGTCAGATTAGGAGGTCATAGTGCACAGGGACCAGGAGCCCACCAGGGGGCAGCAGCAGCAACAGCACTACTTCCTCTCTGGATAGCCAGCCATCAACTCCGTTGTACACACCCTCGCCCCCATCTGGGGCTGAGAAGGAAACAGGGTGAGAGCATCCTCAAAGAGAAAGAACAGGAGGCTGATGTACTGGATGCAGAAGAGGGGGAAAATAGAAGAAGAGACAAAGAAAGAGCTGACCGCTACAGCTGCAGATGAAAGCCTCCACCCACCCCCACTCCCCACTGCTGCCCCCTCGGCGAGAGCTCCCTGTTTCCCGCCGCACACGCGACTCAGGGCCGCTTCCTCCCGCTGCACACTTCATTATATTTATAGTAATCGGTGCAGAAACCTGCAGCCAGCCACACTGACCGACCACTAGCATGCCACCCTCTCTCAGCCTGACTCCACCCCTAAGCTTAACCCCCGGCGACCTCTCTGCCCTGAACATACTGTAGAAACCACACGCCCCAACTGCCGTCACATGTTTGCCCAGACACCACACCCAGGACTGGTCCAGCTCTCAAACACACACGCACGCACAAACGCACGCACACACCCACAACACTGTACTGTACTGTACTGTACTATGGCATAGCTTTCCTAATAGTAATGGGCCGATCAAAACACAAAGGTGAGTAACTCTCCCTTTGCAGAGCTCCCATAACTCCGTTCTCTCTCTGTCCCATCCCCCCCTCTCTAATATGAAACTGGCTTCTGTAAAGGGGACAGAAAATGACACATGTTCAGTACGTCTTCCATCACCGCACTTCTCTGTGAGCCGTCATTCCGGTCCAACAGAAATGTTCGCTGAAAGGCACACTAGGCTGTAGCAGAATCGACACCTGTGTCAGTTGTGTTGGGACACTCAAGGGAAATGTATGTTCTTTCACTTCCTTTATTGCTTGCTTTCTCTACTGCTTGTTGCACTAGCCTTTTATTTATTTTTAAAAACACATTCAACCTGGCGTCCCTATAGCCGATCTACAAGCTTGTAGATCTGCTATTTTTGCCGTGCGACACCAATCGTACGACGAAGAATGAATCAGGTGAAAGTGTATAATTGTATTTTTTTTTTTTTTTATCGTACTGTATCTGTACTGAATTCATATCTAGGCTGTCAATTGCTATCCACATATCCATAGATATTGGTGATTCAAAACCCATGCATGAAAAGCACAAGCACATCAACAGCTATGGTTCATACTGTATGTACCTATCATAATTGTGAATGTATCAGTGCTTAGTCCGGTAGCTTAGAAAGCATATTAGTGATTATGTTCTGGGCACAACAACCCAGGACAAAACCCACAGTCTGCTAATTGTTGCTCAGTACATGGTGGTTGATGGCAAGAATCTTATAATCCTAGCTATATTGAAGATTCAATATATTAACCAAATAATTTATTTTTTATAGTTTTGATTCCCTCAGACAAAATATAATTTTTCAACAAATGACACCCAAAAGCAATACAATTAAATCATAGGCATAAGATGTCACGTTTTGCCTCAAATAATAATGAAAGTTATGGGTTTGTTTGCATGGTTATAGAGTCATTCCACAGGTAAATACCCCCCACCCCATTTGTTTATCAGTGGGTGATTCATCTAGCTTTAGATGTTGTAGGTTGTGTAACCAGAACGTATCGAGATCTAGCACAATTAGGCTGATTATAACATTTTCTTTATGGCCAAAAAGAACAATTTATTATTACACATAACAATTAAATATTATTTATATATAAGTAGATTTCTAGAAAATGCCTAAAGTATATAACAAATAACATTATCATACCTTATACCATATCTTATCAGCACTGAACAAAACACTAAATACTACAGTCCAGAATGTATTGTTGCATGCCTTATCACCATATCAGCCTCCTGTCTGTGGAAATACACTTTACAATCAAGTACTGCTACAGCACTATACTGTAAAGTCCCCAGTGTTCATTCATTTAACTATGAGTGTTGCAAATATTAATTCGTGTCAGGCAAGCACACAGTAAAATCCTCAGTTTAAAAATGCAACAATTGGTCCAACAAACTATTCTCAGTAAGATCAGACAAGGGACAAATGAGAACACTGAGGATTTTACTGTGTATTGTACACAATGTGCTACTCACATTTTTGTTTTTGTTATAACCCCAAATAAGCCTTGTTTATAGTTTCATAATAGATATTAGCAGAAGACTTAAAAGGTTTGAGCTGGTTTGAAGGGCAACGTTCCACTGCAAACTTAGAACTGTGAAGACGGCGACCTCTAGTGTTATATGAATGTCACCTTCAACTGAATTGAAATGAGATTCTCAGTTTCCTTCAGCCACAAGTCAACAGTTTCAATGTTCTCATTGTCTAGTCATTGTCAGGTCGTTCCACAGTTGTTGTTTTTTGCCTCCACCTTCTCAGCACATTGCAAAAGGCATTAAGACACAATGAACAGAAATATATCAATTGAAAAGTTTAATTTAAAACTGCTCTAATTTCATGCCTTTGCATAAAAGCATAAAACTAAATACATCTCAAACACTACAGAAAAAAGAGCCACTAATGTAACTAATTGTATTGTACTCGAAAGGTGTTAATTAATTCAGAAGTTAATACAGCACTTATAGATAACATTCGAGATCCAAGAGGGTTTATTTGTCACTTACTCTACAAGTAAAAGCAATGAAATGTTGTGGCATAAATAATGTGGTGATCTTATGTGCATAACATAGCCTAGTAGACAAACAGGAGAAGGGCGCACACCAGTGTTGGTGAGGTGCTGCTGGCATTGGAAAATAAATATAAAAGATAAAGAAAAAGGCTGCACACTCTAAAAATGTGTCTGTGAGTGTGCAGCATTTTTCATGTGATTAACATGACATCATATTCATCTAACATCAGAAGGGCTTATCGGGACCATCCTCACATGAGCTTTTCACCTTTTATTTAACATTTATTTAACCAGGCAAGTCATTAAGAACAAAATTACTATTTACAATGGTGGCCTGGCAAAAAGGCTAAGCCTCTTGGTTTGCTCATAAATAAATCAGAGTAAATCAGTATACTGTACGACTTGTATAGCCAATCACATGTATGCAGAGTTCAAACTTATTTGTATATATTGTATATTCAATTCTCAGTTCTTCCTTAGCAAGATCAAGTTGCACAAAAAAACAAATACTGGCAGTAAATTGAGAAGGTTTTGGCCACTGTACATGTTTCTGTCTTCAAAGAAAGCATGCGTTTGTACCTGTATGTATATGTAATTTTATCTGTTTTATTGGTATGATGCACTGCAATTATTTGGGACCATCATAAAGATTGCTTCCACTGACGCCGTCATGCAGCTCTGAAGGATATGGTTTAAGTTATAGTGAGCAAAGCACATCAGTGGGAACAGAATTTGCAAAGATGGCATAGCACACGCACACCGATTTATAGTTTTATAGACTTCTTTAGATCAAACAACAATTTGATCCATGGTGGATCTTTGTCTGTTCCGGAAGTCTTTAAACAATAGCTCTGTGTTCTAGCTTTGAGAATGAACACCATGAACCCCAGAGCATCCCTATTCTTGGGCATACATTCTGCGAAAGCAGCAGATCTACAAGCCCATGAGCATGTAGATGTGTTGTGTTTTGCTGGAGATTTGGTGTAGAGGTCAAAACTAGTGTCCCAGGTTTAAGTGGATACGTTAATTTAACTCACAACAACACAACAACACAGTCAGCGTAGTAGGTCTATCTCATTAGTACCAAAGTCAGCTCCTATTTACAGATTAATTTCTCCTGCAGGAAATTTCTACAAGGGAATGGAAGTAACTTTGGACACCCAAAGCACAATTTTTTTAACATAATTTAACAATTGTTGATTTGGGTTCCACATGCCTACATTTTTATGTATGCAATATAAAGTCTAGCATCAATGGACACTAGCCGAGACTATCAAAGATATCTCCTCTGTTACGATGGGAGTACAATTGCACTACTTTAATTTGTATGTCTGCTTTGTAATGCAATAACTGCACTAAAAGTTATGCTGTACCCACCTCCTAGCCTGGCTAATAAGCCAGACTTAATATCACACTAAGCCAGACTAATATCACACTATCGTGTGGCAGGCTTTTTTTTTTTGCCAACGGCTGATTCGTGTCTGGCTTATTAGCCAGGCTACCCACCTCCAACACTGATTATGGTGTCTGGTCTCATGGTAAAGATGATGTCCATAAATTCCATGGTTTCAGAAAGTCAGAAATTATATCCAAAAATGTCTAATAATGTTGTGTACAGCTGGGTGCATCTGGTGTCTATAGCACATTTGAAAGGGGCAGTGGGTGAATAAATTGATAAACTATACATTTTACTAATGTTGTTCTGTGTTGTTTTTATTTTGTTGAGTGGATAAGCATGATACTACGGAGCCCAGGAGTGGCCATTGAGGGAGATTTATCATTAAAAAAAAAAAGAATTACAGTACATTTCAAACACAACTCAATACAAAACTGTTAACTGTGGACCCCCCCCCCCCCCCCAGAGAGGACGTATAGGGCCTTAGTCCTACTCCCAGCCCAAATCACACCTTGGAAAGCATGAGTGTCTATTTCAAACAAAGTGTTTTTTGACTGGGGGGTCATATTTTGATAGAAGGAATAGCCTGTCATGATTTGACCCCCCAGTATCAGGTTGTATTAGGATGTTGATATTCATTCATCAGCCAACACTCCCCACTCACAGGTAGTGCCCCCCCCCCCCCTCCCAGAGAGGACGTATAGAGCGTAGCAGTCCCGCCCCCTTTCAGAACGACGAGTGGCCCAGGAAATTCTTCTCCATTCATTTTCTCCATAGGCTTTTCAAAAAGTATTTATATAAAGACGGTTACGCCGCGGACAAAGCCAACTCGGATCGTGACAAATCATGACAACAAACACAATTATTTTGTGCTGATCAAATAATTTGAAAGAACAAAATAAAGGCAGGATACAACACTATTTGTTTTGTTTTTCTTCTTACTAATTATCACAAACACATCTTGAGTCTTTAAATACTTTGCAGACTCCACCCTTCCATTTCTAATCAACCAACCAACCACTGAACCACAGTACAATAACAATTCACCCAAGATGCACCCCATGTTCTAATAACTGATTGAGGGGATAACCCGATCAACCAATCAGATCTTCAGGCACCAAGCATTCACATCTGACTTCAACAGGCCGCTCACCCCATAGCAGAATCTGGAGCAGATAAACAAAAATATATTAAAGCAATTCCAGTCACAACAGAATGTGCACCTTCTGTGTGAATGGGAATCTACAACTACAAGTTACAAACAGCATACATTTCCGTATCATGAGTGTGTACTGCTGAAAACCTCTGGGAGGGAATTTGCCAACAAGAGGCTGTTCTATGACAGCTATGTAATGAATGTGTTTTAAGAACTCTACCAGCAGAGGGCAGAAGTGCTACAAGTACAAGTGCTTGAAGATTCAGATTCTATTTTGTAGTGAAAGCTCATCACAGTTTTTGAACGATAATGCTGCTTAAGAATTATGCTTAAAATCATTCTCTAGCTACCTCACTCATTCTCAGTGTTTTGAAAGAATGTTATGGAACATTCTACTGTTCTACTGTTCCCTATAACTGACGCCTTTAAACGCCAACCAGGGTAGATTGAATCAGTGACTCACTGACTCAACCTATTATTTTCTGTAGCTGTAATTTCGATACAGGTATAAAGGGACACCTATTCTCTCCACCACGGCTTGTCAACTCTCAAGTGATGCTAAAAGTCATGCATTCATGGGAACAATATGTATTCAGTTGAGAGTGAAACAACATGAGTGGTGAGCGCTCTCATGTCTCTGTCTATAAACAGCTATAGAACTGCACCAAATCAGTCCATATACAGTAGCAGTTAGCAATCCAAGTACTGTTGTTGGTGTGGTGTGCTAGTAGTTCCTGCTGTCCCAAAGGTACATAGTCATCTCCATATGCCCCTCATTCAGATTCAGCTTATGCTCTATTTCCTATCAGAAGCAGAGGTCTACCATCCCTAGACCATTTCCTCATGATAATCATTGTGCATGCCCCATCTGTCATGTACTTGAGAGTGGCACTGCAGTCCTGCCATAATATGGCATGATATTGCCATTAAAGGCAATTCGTCTTTTTACTAGGTCTGAAGGAACTTCTCAAATGAAGCTCATGCAGGTCAAAATATTTCACACCAATGGGGATCAATATCCATTGATCGACTGACCGATCAAGCGACCGATTTTTGTTACATTTGTAAAATAACACTATATGAGAATTGTAATGTGTGTCATAACTGTTACCGTGTTACCGTCGCTGATTAATTCTTTGGCATGCGAATAACCTGTACATATCCTTTTTTTCATTTTTTTTACTTTTTATGATTTTTCATATGTCATGATTATGAATGTAATACCCAGGACCTGAATGGAAACAGTGATCCCTTTGGATGTGTTTGACCATACTCTGTACTGTTTACATTTCTGCCAATAAAATATTCAATCAATCAATCAATCAATCAATGGAATAACATCCTGTAAAAATCCTGAGAATCCTGTAAAAAAAACTAAAACTGACAACAGTATATAAAGTGTCCCAACAACTACCTCTATCACTTTCCTGAGCTCACTTGTGGAATAGTGTTGATAATTATTACAATCACTGTAACCAAATGATGTCAGGGTGTTAAAGGGTTAAGGTGTCAAGGCTCCATCCTGCCCGTAGTCACATCTCGGTGACACCCCGTTCCTTCGCCCCCTGCCCCATCCATCCACCTCCTCCTCCTCCTGTTGTGTGTGTCAGCCATATTGGAAGGTGTCACTTTATGCCTGCTGATTATTCACAGCCACCTGTCCCTCTCTGTCCCATAACAGGGGGCACTGCAGTGGTTACGCAGGCATTCATCTCTGCACCACTGTGTTTCTGTTAAGGGTTAGCGAGAGTTCAGTTTATTTTCTTCTTGTTGAACAGTAGCCTACTATTGTTCCGGCCAAAACAATAGATTATTTTGGCCTGAACAATAGTGTTGTTGTTAGCGTATAGGTAGGTACAGAGAAACACATACCAAAAGTGATACAGTTACCCAAATATGTAATAATGAGACGTGGCTTCTATGTGGATCTTGGGATGTCATGTTGATGATGTCATATTGACAACAGTGATTGACGAAAGTTAAATATTTCCCCTAGAATGATGATTATTAATGATGATGATAATGAAGATTATTCAGGCAATTGTTTAATCTATTGTCAACACAAGACATTTGGGCACAGACACACAGACACAGACCCTGAGCCTCCTCTAGATGCCTTGCCCAGAAGCCTTGCTGTAAAAAGGGTGTTTATTTCGCCCTGTATATTGCACCTTCAACTGGTTGCCTCTTGTCTCTCAGCAAGTATGGTAAACACTACATTGTAGTCAGAGTTCAGCATGCAGGGTGAATGATACGGGTTGTCGGTGAACAAAGGCAAATTGCTTTTGACCCCTCCAGGACAATAACTTTGCAAGTGCACTAATTGGCAAAATTACGTAAATTAGCCAGCAATCTTCTGGCTAATTTACGTAACTTTTGCCAATTTGTCTTTTAATTCTCCTCTATGTACAGTGAGGACCTCTTCACATACAGTAATAACCTTGAGGGAGTGAGTCTGTCTCACAGTGTGTCTGCAGTGTCAGGCTTGTACCAATGAGAGGCCTGACCTTGTGACCTCTGAATTGACCGTGTGTGTGGCCACTCGGCAAGCTGTCCATCAGGGAGCCTGGCTCCTCCTGTGACCACACACCATCCCCCTGGATGTCAAAATGGAAAACTCCATTGGCTCCATTAGTTTGGGTTTACCATAGATATTAATATATTGGCCGTTCGTTGGGGCCGTGTGTGTCGACGGGAGGGCGGAAACAATTTACACTCTGGGGCGGAAGTGCGCCATTAGTGCAGAAGGCACGCTACGCCACGCTGCCACTCAAGTGACTACTGGCCAATCACAGCACATCTTTTCCAGGACTTGTCAGACCCAAAAATCTGTTCTGATGCACGCGGAAGCTTCTGTAACGCACCAACGTGGAAGCTTGCCCTCTCTGGTCGCAGGGAGAGGAAATAGATGGTATGCACGTGACATCATCATCATACCCGGACGTTATGCAGGAATGCCTACTGCAGTGGCAAAAAACTACTTTCTGGCCATGACAGACCATATATCCAAACAAAAAAGTCCTATCCATTAAACGACGTTAAACCCACTCTATTTGTCACTATATTTGCCACTCACTACTCACTTTATGCAATATGCATACATGTGCATATCCTCTATAGAAATAGACCTCTCATGAGAGGTTCATGATTGCCAAATACAGACAGCACAGCTTCAATGCAAATTTGGTTCTTTGGTTCAGACTTTGACTGTGACAACTATTAACTAAACAGTTCACAAGATATCTCTGACTGTTGAAATGTTATCTTTCTGAGCTTGTCAAGGAAGGATCTATACATCCTAGTACTAACCATCACTAACAGAATAAAGTGAAACAAAGAAAGATACTGGTTGATTCGACAACAGGGAGAAAATGATAATGCAGTTGACTTGACCCTGTAGTGCAGATGAAAGCACACTAATTAGTCCACAGAGGAATAGCTTAACAGTCCCTTTGTCCCTATAGCCCTGGTATGCTATTGATTTAGGGAGCTACATCAATGAAATTGATTAAATTGTAGCAAGCTAAGCAACAATTAAATGCAAGGGCCAACAGGTGACTAAAGACCAGTCTAAATTGATTAACTTTGTCTCTCTATTTTTCTCTCTAATATGGAAAACACTTTATATATTATTGAGCGGCGCTAGCCCCTCTACAGGTTGAATGTTTGTTTTTGCTTAAACATTAAAAACGCCATTGACAATGTTTGTTCTGTCTGTGTTTGTTTTGTCCTCGATGACGTTGTATAAGTTGGTAAGAGCGCCCCTCACTTCACACGGGTGTGATTTTCCATCCTACTTCTTTGGCTAACAGATAAATAGCCTATTACAATTATACAAAAACCAAACTGGGTCTAGGTCTATGCTGCCAGCCTGCCACTATAGCATATTGCATAATCGGGTCCTGAAATGAAAAGACAATCAGGCTAAATGACTCGATCGTCCACACAGGCCTACGTGTAATTCCCCGCAGGCATGGATACATTTGTTTTTTATAGTTATAATTTATAACTTGTTTTTAGACGATTGTGATTTGTGAACATGATTGTGAGCACTGAGCAGTTAAAAGTGATAAAAGCTCGTGGTGGAATGGAGCGCACCCATTGGTCGCTACCGCCGTGTATAAAGAGCCGCAGTGGTAAATTCAATCAGATCATCTGCAGGCATCCTCAGACGAAACACTGAAACGAACGCGTATTGTTCACACTGGGACAATTTGGAGCTTTTCTCTTTGTGGTATTTTAAATTCTAATTGTATTATTTTATGTAAAGCATTGGGGCATTTATTTATACAACAATGAAGGAAAGGAGAAATACGCAGCCGTTGGTGGTGAGATGTAAACTGGTTCTTGTGGGAGACGTTCAATGCGGAAAAACGGCGATGTTGCAAGTCCTGGCGAAGGACTGCTATCCAGAGGTATGCGAATGTTCCTCTTATCATGTGTGTGCACTGTGCATCATCTATGATATAATATTTACAAAAAATCTAGCTAGGTTATATTGTTTTGTTGTTTGCCCATGTGGGCAAAATGCTGATTTTCTTCGGTCAGAGCCTATGTAAAAAATGAAAAGACACAGTGTGATGCAGTTGCTTGCAGGCTGGCAATTTTGATGCGCAATTCTAAAATATTTCATTTATTCCGCATAGGCTATAGCTATATATCCTAAAGGTTTTATTATTTTCGCGCCATTTAGAAATATGTTTTAGACTATATTCCTTTCGCAATGACACTATAATAGCCTGCCCTATACGCATCATTGACTGTAGCCTATTTATAGCTGTAGAAATATTATTGAACAGAAATCCAATGGATGAATCATAAATTGACTATGTTCATCCCAGCTTCCCAGACGGCTATATTTGTTAGGCTACTGATACATTCTTTACCTGTGGCACTGTGTGTGGCAGCCAAGGAACAAGGAAGGATGCGGGCTGAGTGACGCCTCAGTCAGCACTAATGTAGTAGTGACACCATGTTGCTAATTGCCCCACCACAGACATACGTGCCAACGGTGTTTGAGAACTACACGGCCTGCCTGGAACTGGAGGAGCAGCGAGTCGAGCTCAGTCTGTGGGACACGTCAGGTAACTGTCTGTCTGTCTGTCTGTCTGTCTGTCTGTCTGTCTGCCTGTCTGCCCGCCTGCCCCCTCCCTCCCTGCAGCATGGAATGTAGGCTATATGCACTTTGATCTGAGACGCATCTGTCTCCATCTCCAACTGAGCTATAGTAGACTATCTAGGGTTGATGATCCGGTCTGCTGGTCTATAGTAGGCCAGTGGTTCTCAACCTTTTCAGACCACGACCCCCCCAAAATAATCATTATGCCTATGTGAACTGAGTGAACCCCCCCAGTGGCCCCCACCCTGATAAGCACTTGGAATTATAGGAGTTGGCATTACGTATTCTTGTTTGACTCAGTTCCAGAGATAAATATTGTGAAAATAGCAGATCTACTTGGAGCTTGTAGATCTGCTATTTTCACCTTTTTTTTGCCCCTTTCATTATTATCTTACAATTTGGCCAATATTTGGCCAGTTTTTGAGGGCATATGTCCTGCTTTGAGTGTTTGTGTAAACACAAACATTGTGTAAACACAAACATTGAAGACGAAATGAGGACGCAAATTGTGATTGGCTGGAATGAGATGATACATGATTATAAGAGCACCCCTCACTTCACATGGGTGTGATTTTTGAGTGGTGCAACCACTCTTATAGACAGCTATGCGTGTCCCTAGGTCCCGTGGCCGTTGTTTACGTTCGTTTCCGACGTTCTGTGCGTGGTTCAATGACTGTGTTTTGTTGTCGCTTTCCTGCTGTCCAGCTCATAACATTAGCAGCTGTTGCTTCAACTCGAGGCTGCCGCTGCGGTCGTACAGCTTGCTCGCTGCGGTGCGGAAATCAGCCCTTTTGCGGTGCGTGTGGCATAGCTTAGCAGGCAGGCAATCATACTACACTTCCATTGGCTTAGGCAGCGTGTGTGGAAGCCAATCAGGCTGTCGCCTGTCAGTATGACTAGGACGTGGTGACGATGTCGTCTACATTTCATGAGCTTTCATTAGTCAGGTTTCACGTGATAAAAAACGCTTCAACTGGAGTGAATGGCACCCAACAAAAACACTTTGACCCCAAATGGCAAAACATATTTGATAATTCTAGAATAGATGCATAAATGTCACAACATGTCTCAGGAGATAGATCAGAACCGCCCCCCTCCATACACACACACACACACACACACACACACACACACACACAAAAATGGACAATTCTACCGTACAATTAATGTCTCATCAGTAAATAGTACCGGTAGTAGCCTACAAAATCACCCACAACACCACCTCACCCCTTCTCAACCCACCCCATCTCACCCGTCATCCCATTGAGTGCCAATCATTCAAGCCAAGTTTAAGTGCTTTTTGCTAAAGTTAAGAAGCATTGCTTCTTTTAGGTGAGATTCACACCAGAAAGCTTTGCTGCGATTAAAACGAATCCTGCTGCGCATTGTCAGAAAGTGCACTTCGTTTGGCAGGTGTGAAGGCTCATTAGAATCCTAATGCGTATCAAAGAACCGCATTCTACTCTGAGCAAAAACGGGGGTTTCGCTTCGCTTCCAATCGCACTTGATTACGATTCGGTGCAGGTGTGAATGCAATCCGCAGTAAATACAGGAAATGAAGCAAACAATGTGGTGGGTGAGGAGCTGAACACAGTTGGAGACGGAGAAGGCGTATTTTACGCAGTGCAAAGATGTCCCATTACCGGAGGAGACTGAAGCCCTGATCGAAATGAGGACGAGTACATTAATCAATTGCTTAAGGAAACGCATAAAAACACTGCCGTGTATTATAGCCTACAGAATATTCTGTCTGTCTTTCTGTCTGTGCGTGCCGTAAACATGGAGTGCAGCTGTCACTGTGTGGGGACTGGGGAGTAGGGACTTTCATCTCGATAAACTTGTAAACATTTTGCGCTGCTGTCTGTTATACAGTGCGCTCAGCCCAAAAGAACAGTGCGTGGCTGCGTGCGTATAGTGAGAGAGGGGGGGGGGGGGGGTCCGACACGTGCACGTTATGAGTATAATTTTATCACCATAGATTTCACTGTGTAGGCTAGTTTATGAATGGAACACATTTATAAAGGTCCCCCCTGCTGCGTTTCCAATTGCTGCGGATGACAGTGTGAAAGCAAACCGCAGCAAATTAAATATGCAAGAATCCCAACTTCTCCGCCCATTCGCATCGAGTCTACCGACGTATTAGGTGGGAATGTGACCTTAACAAAGACAGTAATGTATGGGCAGAGACCATGGACCTCAAGGCAGGACTCAATAGCAGATACTGACTAACTGCTTAGGCCCCCCCCATTGTATGATTTTCCTTTAAATACTCTTGAAGAGAAACAGTTTACAATTGTATACAATACAAAGGATATTTTCAAATGTGCAATTCAAATGCAAGGTTTTGTGTATGATACGTAATTTTCATCACTGCTTCAGTAGTAATTATCTACTATCTACACTTTAACCCATTCTGACCGGGCACCCATTTTGGTGTTGGCATCATGTTATGCTTTAGCTATTGAAAAATAGCAGACCTACAAGCTCGTATCGCGCCACCGAGTGGCGCGCTATGAGCTTGTAGGTCTGCTATTTTACAAAAATCGAAGAGCGACTGACATTTTTAGAATCTGATCTCAGGTCAGAATGGGTTAATCAGACCAGTGTGTGTCCAGTGGAAACCTCGTATGAATCTGATCTCAGGTCAGAATGGGTTAAGCTTGAGACCCTAAAGAGAAATGTCATGTCTTCCCTGGACTCAAACTAGCGACAAACAAGCTTGCATCACGTCGCTATCCGTCACACAGAAAATACAATTTGTAACCACGATCATTGGTCGGTTAGTTATGGGCCATTGAATAAAGCTTATTTCGACCAAAAATGGGAAAAGCCATTCATTCTTTGGCAAAAAGAGCACAAACTAACGTAATGAAGGAAAACCCTGAATGGCAAGTTAACTCGTCAATGGCAGTGAATGTTTTTTTTTTTATGTAAAAGAAGGTCAGTGTGTCACGTCGGCTTGGCCCTGGGGGTTTCAATGGTGTGTGTGCGTAGTTTACTGACCTGGATACAGTAAACCTGGGTCTGCTCTGCAGCACCTGTCTGATTCCGTGCACATCACACCCGCATCCTCCTGTTCAGCATGCATGCCTGTGTATTACACAGGCATGCATGCTGGATGCTGCGAGCATCTTCACTAGGTCACCATGGCTGAGTAAACATTGCCTGTGTACATTCACTATAGTCTCTCAAAATAGACATGTTCTCAAAGCTCTGAAAGTAGAAAATAAGGCGGACGCCACGTCATTCACGCACTTCAGTTTTGCCCTTCCGTCTACGCAGTCACATTAATACTACTGGAAACCAAATTAGTCGAGGCCTAGCTAGCTAGCTGCTTAGCGGCTGCTTATGCAATGCATATTCATGTATGTACTGTGAATATATGTGTACATGCATGCGTGGGCGTGTAAGACTGCCTGCTAACAGTGAAGCCCTTATGTAACACATGTCACTTGTATGTGATGATGCTGTTTACCATGCTCTCAGCATTTTCTCCATGACCTGAAAGTTGCAACCGTGGCAATACAACTCATGTAATTCCCTGATCAGACCAAATCTCCCCCCCTTTTTTTAATCCGAGACTGGACATTTGGTCTGTCTAGCATGAGCGGACTGGGTAACTTGGCATGCAGGGAAAGGCCTGGCAACGAGGCAGGTTTCTGGAGCAGACATCTAGTCAGGAGATTCGGAAATGATTGTGACCTGCATTCTCCTCCATATGCTGCCCTGGGTGAGCCGCACGAGCAGCACAATACAGGGGATTAGGATTGAAAATGGGAACGCTGTGCTGTATTGGTGGTGACTGAGTGTTAGGACTGCTTCATTTGCCCTTCTGTCTGTGCATGAACACGCGGCCCGAACCTCTAGTAGTTTAAAAGTCTCTGGCATCGTTTGTCATTCTTTTCTACAATCCCTCCCCCTCTTTTGTCATTGTTTTCCCCCCGTCCCCCCTTCACTTTCCCTGTTGCCCTCAACCAACCCCCTCTGCCTCTATCACTCTCTCGCCTGTCTGGTTGACCACAGGGACCATATTGCAACCCCCCCCCCCCCCCCCCCCCGGCTAGCACATCTCACGTCACTGTCCTGGTGATGAATGACGGACAGTGAGGGCTAACGGATGGTCACACACCATGCAGTTTCACCTCCTTTACTGTAATCTGCTCTAATTGCACAGAGCTGTGCCGCTGTGGGGCCCCACCATGGTGAGCGGGTCTCCTCGTTATCCTGGTTCCTCTTCATTGATTGGACTGACCTCATCACTGCCCCTCCCCTCTCCTACCTCACGACCCGTGGATTTACTGACTAAAATCAATCCACTGGTTTTAATCAGCCCTTCCCAATCAGACATACGGAGGGAGAGAGGGGACAGAGAGCGGGGGGGGGGGGGGGGGGGGGTACCTAAAGCCTGAGTTATACTAGTTGCGTGCAGGTGTTGCGCACTGAAATTATAAGATCTACAAGCTTGCAGTGCGTCGATCTGACTTTTTTGGTGCGCAACATCCACACGCAACCACGTAGAAGTCAGGGCCAGGCTTCTTCACACTGTCCAGTGGCTGCAACTCATGATGGTGAACAATGAATCTTGTTAGTGTTGTTAGGGAGTAATAAATACTAGTTTGAATGGACTTGCTGACACAGGGCTTTGTGTCTCAGCTCGTACACGTAATGATTACTTGCATGATACATGGATGAGATTGATTTGGAATGAGCCAATATCCAATTTAGCTGATGGAACAATCTGTTCCAATCTGTAAAACAGAGCCATCGTTAAAAGGATGATGAAAGGAGTCATGCTAATGGCCATATATCACATATTCGAATGGCCGCCTGGTTGTTATCACCAGGCGCAGTATACTATTTATGTTAGTTTTAGTAGCAGGGACTTTACAAAAGGGTAAGCCTCCCTAGAGGACAGTATTGTTATTAGAGAATAGAAACAGCCAGTGTGTGAATTAAAGTTCAATCAACCATGTGGCTATTTGCAGCGTTATGGGCAAGAGAAGGCAAGGTGAGCAGAGAGTTTGGAACAAAGAGGGCCCATAGTAATTAACATTTATTTTTCTCTTAGCACAGCACATTTCCTCATGTCACATTGGCTCTGTATGTGATGCACCCAGATCACTGTGAGATTGCATTCATATCTATTTCGTATGACTCCAAATTTGAGGTTTCGTTGCGATCCCATTTAATTCTATTATAAAATGAAAGTTAAAGGGATATTTAACTTTCAATTAAAAACAATATATATAAAAAAAGGGAAAAAAATCAAAGCTCTCTCACGCATTAGAACGAATGATTTTTCGATAACTTCTTTCATTTCTTCGTTTATTTTATTTGAAAGTGGAATATTCAAAAAGTGTAGAAATCATGTAAAACATATTTGTACAAAGTGTAAGTACAAATCATACTGTGGTTTGTTTGCTTTTGGAGGAAGCCAACCACATTGACCCTAACCTACCCATTCTGGGGTGAGCATTTCAAGCTCACAACACACCAAGGAGCAACATGTGAGCTTGTAGATCGGCTATTTGGTAACGGATTTGGTGTATAGTGAAATATTTGGACCATAATAGAGCCCTGTCCTGGGGGACCCCGGTCAATCTATGGGTTTAAGTGGATAAACAGCACCAGTCTACTCTACTACACAGTTAAATCCTGAATGTTGATTTCTTCATTTACCACAGAGAGTTTACAAATGATACCATATTATGGTTCTATGTGTACACTCTGAGTTTGCTATGCTACTGTATGTCTGTTTTCGTTCAATAAGTAAACCGACTGCTGGGTTTTGACTGCTGGCTGGGTAAAAAATAAAAAATCAAGATGTCTGTTTATGTTTAGATTATTGGTTAGTTGATTATGTGGATGGGATTATCGATTGATTATCGTTGATTCATAATTTGTTACAGCCTATAGTTGTAAAGCACTGCTTGTTCATAATGGAGCCATACCTGTAGTGTAGACAACAAGGACACATCCTGGCTATTCTCCCTGCAATGCAATTCAGGTCTGATTCTATCTGTATCATGAAAAAACACTAAAGCCTTATTTATACTTTGTACGCCGGTGTGGTACACTGAAAATAGCTTATGTACATGATGTGTAGTGACACGTCACATAATAAGCTCAGCTTGTACATTTCTTGTGTGTGACACACAAGGTCCTTAAGGATCAGGAGGCCCCGTTCATGACGTCATCATTTTAATAACTAATCATTATAAAATAAAAACTTCAAAGCATGAATGAACAGCATACAGCACAGCCAAGACAACTAGTGGTAAGTGGACATACAGTAAGGCTGCGATATTACTACTACTAGTACTACTACTATTCAAAACGCCACTGAGCAACTTCCATTGAAATGAATAGCAGGAGGCGAGGCGGGGCAGTCCGCCCTCTATCTTTTATAACTCTATGTCCTGGACAGGGGGATGTGGGCTGCAAAGCTACATAGTTAGCATCTACATCTGCAGCATTAGTAGCCCTATACTGCTCCTGGACACAGTGGACAGGAGGATGTAAAACTACAGGATGCAAACTACATACTGTCGTTAGTACAGTACGCTGGTACAAGCTCCTGGGCAGTGTTGATTCCGTCGAATAAAACTATGATCGACTACCTTTTTTCACTGACGGAAACTAAATATAAGCTATGATGACTAAAACTATAAAAATATTGACAATTTCGTCAAATAAAAACTAGTCAAAAATGTTAGGGAGGGACTAGTGGAGAAGAGATCCAGTAGAACTAAAAAGAGTAAAAAGACAAGTAATTTTGTGTTCGGTTGTGCTCTAAAATCTACAAGCAAGTCTACAAGCTCAGAAGATGTTGCAGCGGCAGCGCAACATGCTGTGAGCTTGTAGATCGGCTATTTTCAGCATGCAACCAAGTGTAAAATTTGACAAAAATACATTTTAGTCGTCAAAATCAACTGTAGATTTAGTTGACTAAAACTAGACTAACACTAAAACATTTCAGAGGACAATATCTGACTAAAACAAATTTATATTTTACTCAAAAGATGACAACACTGCCCCTGGGTACGGAGATGGGGTGCATGGCTCCTCTCATCCCTAAATCTGTGAGTCACCCCATTTACATTATTAATCTGTCTGACCTCTGCTTTCTCTCCGCTGGAGATGAGTGTGCTAATGATGTGCCTAAAAAAAAGCCTGATTTATACTTTGTTGCATGCCATAAATAGCCTAGGTAGGTCTGCTATTAGTGACACACACACACACACACACACAAGGTATGAGGTAGACACGCTCACAGATATTTGCACACATACATTTATACAAATTGGCATAGGAATGCTCATGCACACATACTACAGAAGTTCATATGCATACAAACTAGCCTGGAAACAAGACACATCTGCCATTGCAAATAAAAAACCTTATGCAGTGATATGAGTCTGCCCGTGCCAGGCGACACACAAAGAGGGATGCATGAGGGCACTGGTGTAACAAGTCAATACTCAATACCAGGGGGTATTCTCTCACACAAATTCTAACCATTTGAGAGTTAAGGGGGCAGCACCACAGCACCACAGCGCACAGCGGACCCACTTAAACTAATTGAAGAATTAGTTTAAGTTTACTAAGAATTGGCACGGAGGCCAAACAGTTCCATGTACAAGCACTATAAGGGCATGATATAAGCAGGCTAAGTGAAATTCAAAGAATAACATCACATTCTTGCAGGCAGTGACAGTAACAGCACTGTAGCCTATACCTGTTTAATGTTATTTTGGGCAGCTGTTGATGATTTTACCAGTGTGAGCCAGCATGAGACATATACAATGAACTACTTACCTAATGCAGCGAAGGTGCATCCATGTTTAACATACTTCCAAAGTGTGTACATTGTTTAAGTCACAGATGCATGGTTTTCATATTGTAAATCTATGAATTTTGGCAAAATTGGTTAGACTATAGCTCTTGCCAGCATCATAACAACTGTCATGGCAGCTTGGCTACAACCGACTTCCTCTTCCTCTTCAAAATAAGAGCTACTTGTAATAATTGAACATTTCTTTTTCTTTCTTTTTCTTTCTTTTAAGTCCACTACTTACAGGATGTAGATAGACATTTGTAGTGCCCTGAGATATAATGCTTTGAATGTGGTGATCATCTGACAGCTCTAAAGAGCACAGAGTAAGTTTCTGACTGGGTAGGACTTAGTTGACTGGCTAATAGGCTATCAATAATATTGACAGTCTCAAGATAAGAAAGAAAGTAAGAAACTGAATCTGTGCTAGCCTCTTTATACTGCATACCTCAATAAAACTATAGTGTTTGCACTGTGCACAGTTTGTGCACACAGAAAAAATTAACTGAGTGGTGCAACTCCCCTCTCCCCCTGCCTCTCTCTCTCTCTCTCTCTGTAATTAGCAGGCAACAGACTACAGTGCAACACTATGGCCCTCATTTATCAACGCGGCGTACGCCAAAATATGGGTGCACGCCGGAATTACCGCAATAATACAGCATTTATCATTTCCGCAAAACCTTGAACTTGGAACGTGAGCCAGGACAAAAATCACGCCAGGTCGGGAGCTGTCGTAGGCTTTGTCCTCACCTATGTTTCTGTCGTAGAAAAGTGGAGCAGCATTGTTTGACCAGCTGATCAGGCTGTCACAGGCATCTAAACATGTATGTATTCACTCCTAAAATGTTTATATAAAACTAATAAAAGGTATGTACCGTATGGACTATGGAGTACATATTTACAAAAAAGTAAAGGAATACATCAAAGATGTGTCTTTGTGTCATATGAAATTGGTAAGAGATTTCCAACTTTACAAGCAATTAAAATTGCGCTATTAAAAACAATGTTGCAAGTTAGATGCTTAAGCCATTTAAACAGTGTATCGGAGAGTCCCAACATGGGTAGCCTACTGTAGCCTAATCTACAGCAGGCAGTCTTTCTGGAGTTATGGTATGTGCAATCTCCTCCTCGTTTAATAAACCTGACGCGTCGCTCCAATGCCAAATGTACCGTGCCAGCACAAGTGGGAACCAAGATAGGTAGGCTAACCCAGCCAGCCCACCACCACCAGTGCCACATGAGGCTACGGTTTTGGCTGCACATTCATATAATTGAAAGTTGATAGCCCAGCCACTGCAGCGACTATAGCAACTGCGAGGCAATCTAAATAGACTGTCGAACGTGCATGGTCAGTTGGTCACGGTGTCACGGACGGACCACAGTGATAGAGACAGACAGATAGGACAGGATGGAGATGCATCTATTTGCAAAACAGCAGCGTGTGTGTGCCTATTTGTTTATTAATTCATGCAGGTTCTCAGGTTTTCGTTCACTAATATATCTTGTTGTATGTTAAATTAAAAAGACTTTAATAATTTAATATACAACTAACAACACAGTGACAGTTGCTTGCAAATTGCGATATGTGCTTGCGTGCGGGGGGGGATGAGGCAGGCAGCAAGGCAAGCAAGGCGAGAGGAGAGGAGAAACAGACAGGGTAGGCCTACAGCTTTATTTAATGCAGGTGTTCGTTCTTTATTTATTTAAGAACACATCAGTTGGGCTTGCATTGCTGTTCCTTGGAGTGGTTGCACCACTCAAAAACACGACATCAGGAAACAATGTGTGATACGTCTTTGTTCATTTCCCTCAATCGATTATTTTAAGGGTCACAATCATTAAAAATTTGTGTTTATTAATTTGCCTGTCTCTCATTGACCTCAATGCGTTCCATTGTTTGGCTACCAGTTTGCCTACCAGTGTGACAGATTTGCCGGCTGTTGCTGGACCAAGAAAGTGGAGTAGAAAACTCCAAATGTCTTTACATGGCCTTGGCTGAGACCGGGAAGGAGGAGGAAGAGAATGGAAAGGCCTCTGTGTGATGCAACGTCAGACTGCACTGCAGGGAGGCTGACGGATTAATGACAGGGGAGGGCTCTTTTGGATCTGCCTCAGTAGAGTGCGTTCCTGCTTTCTCTCCCCCATGGCAGGAACAAGATATTTATAAATATCTTTAAAAATCTTTATCTTTGGCCCGGGCAGCTGGCGTAGCCGCTTGGGCACCTAGGCTGATAGCGTGTTGAGTCCCGATCCCGACGACCTTTGCTGCGTGTCACCCCACATCTCTCTCCCCATTTCCTGTCAGTCTACTGTTCATCTCTCAGGCAGAACCCCCCACAAAAAAATGATATCTTAACAAATCTTTAACTTAACAAACACAAATGGAATTTTCAATGTTTAAAAATGAAACACAGAAGACTTTGCTTACATGGTGTTGAGACAAGAGAAAAACAACATTAAAGGTCTGAGATACCCCGACCCCCACCCATTCCCTCCACTCCTTGGCAGGGTGACCAATTTGTCAGCTTTAATTGAAATGGCCCCCTCTGGACCCCTGTGTGCCTGTCCATCGATTTGTGCATTTAGATCAGTGTCCATTTAATGCAGAATCACACCCGGCCAGCCAAGCTGGAGGGCACCACATCTGTCTGCATCTGTCTGTCCTCTTTCTACCCCTCTTTCCTTCATGTGGTGATAACATGGTCACATTTAAGCGCATGTCTCTTTCTCACCGACGAGACATGTGTTCAAGAGGTGATGGCGACCATTGCGCTCTTTCTCCCCCCTAGTTGAAGGTGCAAACGTCGGTGGTCCTCTGAATTCTGCGAGATATTCAAAGGCTAGTGAATTCTGCTGTCTTTACGAGGGAATAAATGCGAGACGATTGGTCTTAAACGCATTGTTTGGATAATTAATTCCGACAACAACAAACATTTTCTTTTCTCCCGGAGAGATGTGATGCAAATCATGCAACAAGCATAATACCTTTGTTCCTTCAGAAGCACTGTTTACTTCCTCCTGGACATTGAGCCTTGAGGAACCACAGCTTGTCATTAACGTTATTCCACTCACGGCTCCCCAGCAGCTGGCAAATTCAATTTTACCCTTTGATAATGTGGAAAATCATTAACTATTTATGGAACTGATCTATATGCACATGTTGTATGTTGCTCTTTTTTGAGGGTTGATGCCATATTCTTTTCTTTTTTTTTTGTCTATGTTCTTTTTTCTTTTACACTGTAAATCAATTAGGCACCTTATGTAATATCTGATGAGTGATTACACCATGCAGTATCTATAGCCACATAGGGAAGATAAATCCCTACTGAGAATCATATGGAAACATGTTAATCCCCTTGAGACACTGTTACTCTTTCATGTATAATATGGTATTCATCTCTGGCTGGTGCTGAACTGAACCAGACGTAGCCTGGAAACTAGACCAATCTGCCACAATTTAGGAAAAAAAATCCTTGGGGAGATCGGTCTGACACTCCTCAGTTTGACTTACATTTCGCTCACCCCAGAGTTGTGGGTGACCAATCAAAGCCCACTATTCAAAGTGAGACTATTTTGCTGTGACGTTTGAATCTGTTTGTAACTGCCCCTTGGAAATAAATCTTCCCCACCGAAGTTCCAGAATAACATCTACGCAGTAATAATAGTCTGGCCATGCCAGGCTAAACCAGACGGTGTGGTGCTGAATGGTGATGATTTGGCTGCACATCAACAGTCTCCGACCCTGTTGCTGAACAGAGGAATGTCCTCAGCAGTAGGTGGGCGGGCACTTTGCGGTGTAAAATGATTGATTGGCAGTTAAGGCAAGCCTTTATAGAGGGGTGGGAGGAATGCTTGATGCAGATGGTGGATTCCAAGGCTGTTGCTGTGGTAACAAAGGGACCGGAGGTATTGCGCGCGGAGGACTTTAGTGGGGGGGGGGGGGGGGGGGGTGCCGGGGGGAGGGGCGTGGGCGGCTTACTTAAGGATTCTGAACATGAGTGGGAGCGTCTGCCCGCCCCGAGCCCCACTGTTCCACTTGCGTAATCCACTGCTAGAGACGATCAATGAGGATTTAGTGCTCGATTGTCATCTTCTTCCCTTTCCGAAATGCCAATAGAGGATAGAGGAGCCAGGAAAGGAGCCGTTTCAGGGATACCAAAGTGAGGCTCAGCATGAGAATTGATGCCTATCAAACGTAATCCCCGCTTTTCTCTCCTCTGCTCCTCACGTCTCTCCGTTTCCTCTTCCCAGGCACACGTGGTCACAGCAACCACGCAGCGCCAGATATAGTCTATTCTCTAAATGATTTAATTAATTTCTCAGCCCTGGAGCCAATTGGAGAAACTAATAGTCTCACCCAGGCTCATTAAAATAAACTGGTATGCTTGATGTACCCTGAGCCCACAGAGACGTCCACGACCCATTGCAGATCCCATCTTACAACTTATTTGTGTTTAGGCAAACACGAATACTTAATTTATACTCCATCGTGCTATGGTGTCACACACTGGAAATAGCAGATCTACAAGCTGCAATGCGTCACATGTCCACCCATTGTGGAAAATTGCATTTCGCCGCATGTCTGCCATCATGTGGAACCAGTGCGCAACAGTAGCATCTAATGAAATACAAATCAGGCTTAAATTAATCAGCTTCGAGACGATATAGCTTGAGATGTGTGCCTTCATTTGTGGTGTGCTGTTCCCACTGTTTCATCCCCGTGTCATCCACATTAAATATGTTCTCCCCTTCTTCCCCTTCAAGGTTCTCCCTACTATGACAATGTGAGGCCGCTGTGCTACAGTGACTCTGATGCAGTGTTGCTGTGTTTTGACATCAGCCGTCCAGACACAGTCGACAGTGTACTGAAGAAGGTAATAATGATAAATATAACAGAAGTGGGGGAGCGGGGGAATAACTCACATATCAACAAAAACATATTGGCATAAAAATCCACACAACAAATAGCTCCTATTACATTTTTTTATTTGCATCGACGGTAACGTTTTGAGCCACATAGGCTCGGAGATGTTTAAACTGTCTCTGTCTCCAGCCCTCAGTTGAATATTAACCAGTTAAATATTTTTGGTATGGCAGACTTCATCCTAATTTATGATTCAGCGTAAAGCGTGCAAACGTGATATAACAACTTACTTTCAAATTCCCATGTTCCGATATTGTCTGTGACTTTTGACAGACATCCGCTCATTTCCACACGATTTACAGTGCGAACAGCTTAGTGAATGAGGCCCTATATATTCTATGTCCACACAGTGGAAGACGGAGATCCTGGACTTCTGTCCCAGTACTCGCATCCTGCTCATTGGCTGTAAGACTGATCTACGCACAGACGTCTGCACGCTGATGGAGCTATCCAATCAGAAACAGACACCCATAACCCACGAGCAGGTGAGAGAGAGAAAGTCACGTTGTTGTTTTTTCCATGAATTCCTTGAACCCCAGATCTACTGACGCATTGCCTCTGTGACACGTGGTGAGCTTGTAGGTTGGTTATTTTCTGTGACACATGTCATAGACTCAAGTAAGCAAACGTTTTCCTCCCTCCCCTTCATGATCAGGGTTCTGCTATGGCCAAGCAGCTGGGTGCAGAGGCCTATCTGGAGTGCTCTGCGTTCACGTCAGAGAAGAGCATCCACAGTGTGTTCCGCACTGCCGCCATGGCCTGCATCAACAAGCTACAGTCTCTCCCCAAGCCCAGCCCCACCCGCCGTCTCTCCAAAAGACTCCTCCACCTGCCCAGCAAGTCAGATTTGCTGTCCACCACCTTCAAAAAGGAGAAGACCAAGAGCTGCTCAGTCATGTGAGTGGGGAGACACCTCCCGCCCCCTCTTCCCTCGGGGTGACGCTCCCCACGTGTGACTCCCAAGCCCCTTGCCTCTTTTGGTCTCGGGGAAGGGGGGGTGGGCACGATGGCTTTATCAGAGAAGGGCTCCCTGCTGAATCCTTCAGCTCACCCCCCCGGAAACCAACCTCCGCTCAGTAGAGGTGGACACCCTGCTGTCCACTTGCTCCTGAACTTATCAGCGCATATTGTTTTTTTTCTCACTACTGTTCATCTTGCCTTCGAGCAAACGATATCAATCAAGGTTTGATCATTAAGCTCTCATTTTCTTTCTTCATGATCAGTTATTATGCAACCTTAATGGCGTGATATCGGCCCGATTTAGTTGATTTAGTCCAAATTGGAAATATGTGCAACGTTTGACGTTTAATCTTGTGATGTAAAATGCCTCAGACAATTCAGTCAATATTTTTTTCTAATTACAAAAATTGAGTCTAGCATGAAACTAACAGGCATTCGAAAAACGCTATATTCTATATCCCTCTTAATAAGGCCAGCGAGGTGTGAAACGGCACGTCGCTCCCTGTTTAGGCCTGCGGGGCAGACAGGAGTGGAAGGGAAGTGGTACAAAGTAAGAGCTGTAGCAACCTGTGTCTCATCATCGTCTCTGTGGCGATGAGAGCAGGGATAGAGGGAGAGAGGTGCTGTTAGTGTGGGCTAGTGTGCGCGCGCACACGCACACACACACACACGTCTACACTGTGTCAACCTGGACGGATGGTTGACGCCAGGTTGTGTACTTATGGAGAACCCCACTCCTCAGGCTACTTGTAGACTGAATGGAGGTTTGGGATAAAGAGGCGTGTATACTGTATGTACAAAAGCAAATTAAGATGAAACAAGGATAGAGCAAAGCTTTTATTTTTTTGTAATTGGGGCTTCCAGTGTAGCAAAATGTCGTAGCTGGCCTCTCATTTGAATATAATGATGTAATGACGAGACAGACCTTTTTTGAAAGATGGGACAACAAGCTTTTGTTGTGACCGGAAGAAGCACAGACCGATGGCTGAATGCTGAGCTGTCGCTTACTGTGGGTGGTGTCACTGGTTACACCAGTCTACGTCTCGTGATGTATTTAGTAAGAAATTCTACAAGTGTAGGATAATGCTTATAAAGAGTCAGGCCGATTTCCAGTTTTAAACAGATTTGTAGCATTACATTGTTGGTACTTGATCAGCAGTGCTGAAAAGGTAGGCAGTTTTGAAAATGCCTTTTTCATATCATGTTCCCCAAGTTAATTTAAGACCTTTTTGACAAATATGCCTGTGGATTTCTCTCGTTGTCAACAATCCAATGTAGCACTCTTGATCTCTAACTTTACTCTTCCAAGATGACTCTAGTTTCTCTGTTGTACACTCTTAATCTCCTTACCTCCAATAAGCAGCACTTATAGTAGATTACAACAGACATGGAGGGCAAATCTGCCTTTTCCTTTTTAAGATTAAATCTTTGGCTTCATGGTAATGTGTGTGTGCGGCATTGATCTCTATGCTTTTAACCATGAAAGCAATAACGATTTAAGTGCTTGTGATGCAAAGTAACCTGTGTGGCAATAAAAATGCGGCTTTGTGATTATTGTCATGTTATGGCGCTCCGTGGACATCCATGTTATGGCAAAAATGAGCCAAAATCATCTCTGCTGTACAAAGAAGCTGCTGATCTGTGTTTGTCTCCCGTCTTCCCTGTTAGTAGCCACTGGTATTGATCATATAACACGGTGAACATTTTGCTCCTACGTCGCACTCTGTGTTTAGGTAAGAGAAAAATGGTTGATGTGTGAATAATGATCAGTGTAGAGCAACCGATGACAAAGTGAACTAAATCTGAACATGTATGTGAATAAGGGTGAACAATACAAATTTGAAAATGTTATTTGGTATGAGTTTTACATAATAGTCATAGTAGGGTAGTGTTAGAGTAACACAATGTGTGTGGGGGGGTGGGGGTGGTAACTCACACAGAGTAGTAGACTATCATGCTCCTTGGAGCCGCGTGGATGTCGCGCATGTCTCTCCTCTCTCTGCCCAGCCCTTGGTTTCCTGTCTCTACACTCTCCTATATTAAGAATAAAATGTAAAAACGTTGGAAAACAACAACAACAAAAAAAGGCAGCAAGACATGTTGAATCAGTCTAAACTGCCTGAAACAAGTTGACCATGCAGTATTATGTCTTCATTGGCGAATTTACTTGTAAACATTAAAATGTCTAAAAATGAACTTGTGAAAAGGGCTAGTGTGTGGGTAGAAAAGGAAAGTCTTGCAGGTGTTATGTGGAATAAGAAGTTCAAATGCACAGGCTGGCCCTGTCCAAAGAAAGCTATTTTTCCATTGCTCGTGTCTTGGTTTACTTGTTGTGTTTTTACTTTGGTATTTAAAAAAAAAAAGAAGCTTGACGTGATCCTTGAGTGTTGTGTTTAAGTGTATCTCCCTGGGATGACTGTAATCTAATTGAGGATCTGTGCACTGCCCTTGGTAGAGGGACTCCAAAGTGCTGATTTGCACAAAGGCCTATAGTCCTATACGGTCCATGGTCCACACACACACACCAAATTCCTGAGCCTTGCCTAGCAACAATTCATCATAGGATAAAGACACCAGGGTTCGATTTGTTTGGGGGCGGGCAGTGGGGGAATCCTGCTTTTGCTATCACCCCCTCTGGTCATTAATCTTTATCGGCGCCGGTGGGGATATGTTTTATGCCTGTTTCTGTTCAGACTGAAATACATGCATTTCCTTTTGGGAAATGTACTGTTAGACTGTCCGATATTTATGTTTGATAATAGCGCAACATTTAATTAGAAATGTATGCTAACAACATTAACCCTGGTGTCCCTATCTTGGGGACGCCAGGGTTTTGTTAATATTTCATTGATATTGACAAAATGTGTCAATATGATTATTATTATTTTTTAACTAAAGAAACGGCAAGCTCACAACACGTTGCAATGTCAATACGTATAGGATTAAGTGGTTAAGAAAAGGTCCCCCCCTCCCCCCATTTTCTTTATTTCTTTTAAACAAATCGAACCGTGCAGACACTAGATCTTGGGTTGGATGTGCAGATACAGAGGGTTGACTTACAAGCAGACATCTACATCCATTATAGCTTCAGTTCTGCCTTTATCGCCGGGCCTGATCAGAACTGTCCTTAGTGTTTTCCCCTGGGTTAGGCAGCTCATTGGAGACTTTTAAAAGAAAAAGGGTAGAAGCAGCTCATGGACCATGTCAGTTAACGCGCAGCCTTTGTGTAATTGTCAGTGTGTGGTGCAAATTGGTGCAGTCAACTCCTAAGCATGTCCTATTAAAGTTGTATGATTGTACATAACGTATCTTGTTTTATAATTTTTGTAAGAATGTCAAATGGTTCCAAAAAATGGAAAAGAAAATGTTATTGTTGTTGAATATTTAGCAATTTTTTGCCATTTGTTACATGTCCAATGTTTACATTGGTCCTCTCTCTTTCTCTAGCTTTCTGTCTCCCTCTCTCCCCCCCCCCCCCCCTCTCTCTCTCTCCCTCTCTCTCTGTGTTTAATAAAGCTTGCTGTCTGGCACCCTTGACAATTCTTTTGGCTTTTAATTTAAACATTCTGCCGATAAAAACCATGCACTTTCTTTGTTGGATATAGTAATTCATAACTGTACTCAACCCACCATATTGAACTTTTTTTTATTTGTGAGGATTAATGAACTGTATCTTAGCTGTAGTGTATGCAATAAAGTTCATCACTGGTGACTACAAATATTTGTGATGGATATATTTCATATTTGAATTCTTCCCAAATGCTGACATAGGATGCTGACTTTTGTCACGTTAGATTTGCTGCTGACTGTAGGTAGCATCTTGTGCAGTTTAAATCCCATTTACTCACAACTACAAATTCACAGTATTTTCTCTGAAAGTCTGAAATATTTACTCTGTTTTCAGTTTTTTTTTCTTGCCGAAATACAGATTTGGACTCAAATGTATTTGGTACATTGGTATTTCCCCCCATTGGTATTAAAATAAATGAAAGTACCTTAAAATACTTGATTAAATGTACCTAGTCAGATTATTCCAAAACAAATTCCGGCTGGTTCAATATTGAATTTGAATTGCGAAAAGTATAAACAAAAGAATGTTCATGTCTCTCCTCATGGAATAACACTCCCACCTCCACCACCAGTCTTTATCTCTCAAGAACACGAGCAGCCTTCAAGGACAGATGGAGAGGCAGACAGGCTGTGTGCACTTGGCACACCTTGCTGATAGGAATCTTCACTGCTGTACCGTCACCGCTTTTAGTGGCGCGGGACCGCCGCTCTCGCACGTCTACCAAACACACTCCACATCTGGTGGGGTGGGCCTCTACGGAGCCAGATGCTTGGTGGGCTCTGAAACTGGCTTGATGCCATGGCATGTGGCAGCGGTGCCAGCCAACCAACCAGCCCACTTGCCCTGACATAGCCTCAGTTTAACAATGCTGCCATATAGGCTCCCTGCACTTACCCTAATTACCTCCTATGACAGTGGTTCTCAACCAGTGGTCCATGAAGGGATTCCAGGTGGTCCCCAGCTAAATGATGGAGAGTTGGTAACGAAATCGAGCCTGATAGATCTTGAACTCTTGAGAGCGTAAAATGAAACAAAATTATAAATAAATAAACATCTGCATTATTTAATTTACAAAAAGTTTACAAAATTAGAGAATGTAGAAGAATTGTTCAACATTGCCTGTTATCTCTCCTACCACATCAATACAATACAGCATGGAATTGTAGACAAAATCTTATCCAAGAGGTTCAATCTCATCAAATGGTGGTCTGTGGCTCAAATGCCGAATAAATAAAGGACCTTGATATAAATGGTTGAAAAACACTGTCCTGACAGTGCAGTGGGGGCTGTGGGGCACATCTGAAGGTAAAGCCATCCTAATGAAGGTAAAGGCAGCACTGTAGCAACATCTTTGTATATAATAATAATAATACATTTTATTGATAAGGCGCCTTTCAGGGCACAGTACAGGTTAAAAACAGTACAAGAACACAGTTAAAAGCAGAACAAAACTAGGGCACAGCTTGCAGCAGAAGACACAGAGGTCACACAGAGTCATAGGCCTGCCTAAACAGGTGGGTTTTGAGGTGAGTTTGAAATATGGTGATAGAGTACATGTTTCTGATGTCAGGGGGGAGGGAGTTCCATATGGTTTCATATTGTTGCAATCATCACAAGTGGCCCTATTTGTTCTGTGCTACAGTGGCACTCACTGAGTCCTTGTCATATGTACTGTACACTGTACATACTGTTCTGACTGAGAGAGGAATTTAGTTTGTGTGTGGATTAATTCCCTTACCAAAGCATGATGCAAATCCCCCAATCTGCTACACATTTCAAGGGTGTATATAGTAGTATGCCACTCCACTTTACACTTTGTTCCTACAACCAGGGGATTTTGAGTAAAACATTAGTGAACACACTCTGTCCTGTCCCACACATAAGGCTCTGATGTGTGAACACACTCTGTCCTGTCCCACACATAAGGCTCTGATGTGTGAACACACTGTCCTGTCCCACACATAAGGCTCTGATGTGTGAACACACTCTGTCCTGTCCCACACATAAGGCTCTGTGAACACACTCTGTCCTGTCCCACACATAAGGCTCTGTGAACACACTCTGTCCTGTCCCACGCATAAGGCTCTGATGTGTGAACACACTCTGTCCTGTCCCACACATAAGGCTCTGATGTGTGAACACACTCTGTCCTGTCCCACACATAAGGCTCTGTGAACACACTCTGTCCTGTCCCACACATAAGGCTCTGATGTGAACACACTCTGTCCTGTCCCACACCATAAGGCTCTGTGAACACACTCTGTCCTGTCCCACACATAAGGCTCTGATGTGTGAACACACTCTGTCCTGTCCCACACATAAGGCTCTGCTAACGCACACCAAAGTCCTTGTAGCGTTGCCGGCCCACGGGAGAGAACTGCAGAGGTCGCACACGCCAATAGCCAGAGTGCCAATACTTTTTTTTTTATCATATTTTTTATCCCACCATTTTTTCACCCAGTGTCAATTATCTAATATAATCCTGGGCGTACACTTCCTCTGCCAACCTGGGGGGTTTTTTCACTTGACAGGGGAGAGTTTCCCCGGCCGGACGGAACACATTATTTCGACTAGTTCCCTTCAGGCGCCATCAGGCGCCCCGGCTGGCCAGGGGAGGTAGTTTAGAGACCAGGATTACTGCATGTTTTTTGTGAGGGTACCTAGCCTAGGGGATACGGGGAGAACATGCAAACTCCACACAGCAAGGCCCTTTCCCCAACCCCGCCGTGGGTATGGGCACTGATGACGTGGAGGAGAGAACACACCCCCAGTGCCCACAGCGTCCCCAGCGGGAAATCGAACCCAGGACCTTCTAGCTGTGAGGCGACAGCACTACCGACTGTGCCACCGTGCCAATACTTTAGGACGCAGCAGGTTTTGTCTTATTTATCTTAACCTGCTGCATCCTAATAAAGTATTGGCACTCTATTGGTGCGGCCACTTTCTCGTTTTTTCAAGATCCCCCCCACACATAATGTATGATGTCATCGTTTTTTTTATACGTTATTAGTCAGAAATGTAAACAGCATGCAGTACTGTTAAGGCATTAAGGCTAAAAGGACAACACAAAAAAACTTGAATACTTATGTATTTATATTACAGAAAATGGGCACAACAGACCTGACATATAACAGTAACTTGATAACACCTGAGGTAGGTGGATGGTAGATCATGCCAGCATCAATGTAGGCCCACTCAAACTGGGCATGTAAATGGGCCACATACGCTGCTAGTCGTAGCAAAATAGGCCAACATCTGGACAGACGCAGAGAGTTCAATTGCCCATTCAACCATGGCTTGTACCTCAGGGTTATAGTTGAGGAGGATTGGCATCATGAGACAGTCAACATTGGCCCTGCATTTGGTGTAAGATATGCCTAATGGCTAATGCTTAATGTAAAGTCAGTCAGACAATGTAGCCAAAAGAGCAGATCTATCAAGATCACAAATGTGGAACATTATGAGCTTGTTTTTGGCCTGTTTTTGTTTATTTACACAATGACTGTTGTTGACAATAAACTAACCAGGCTTCAACCACAACCTTCAAAGAGTTCCGTTTCCTATAGGCTGTGCACTGCCGCCAATGATTTGGCAGATATACCACAGAATACATTATGGGTGTGTGTGTGATAAACATATTGTTGCCTAAGATTTTCAGTTGGCCTGGGTATCCAAACACAAGCCCATAATCTTGCAGAACAAGGAATGCCCGGGTGATATTTGTCAGTCAATGTGAATGGAGCCATGCACCCATTCTACTCCAACAATACAGCAATATGCTGCATGCTAACAGCATGATGGTGCTGTACAACAATAGAGCAACATGCTGCAAGCTAGTAGCACGAGGTTACTTTATTCATGTGCGTTCTGTTTCTGCACAAGCAAGTACCTATTAAATAGTTGTGTGTAGGCCTACATACACGCTACATTTGCATTAGGATTATGTGCGTAAATCCGTCTACAGCACATGCACATCTGTACAGAAATGTGCTCATCTTTGATAACTGATGAGCTGTTGTCTGCAACCACAGCTCACGCTCACTGTGTTCTCACACACACCTAATTCTCTTCCTCTGCCGCAGTGCAGCGCCAGGCCAGCACATCCAAAAGGTATCAATTTTCAATTCAGCTTGTTCCTTTCATGAAAAGACACTATAACAGGGTTCAACAGAGCATGACGGAAGAATCACTGCATGTCTTTTATCCTTACCCTTTCTATACAGTGCAAGCTCCATTATGGTACCAGTTGCAATGCGTTTTTCCACATACTTCTGGGAGAGTCGTGTATTAATGCCCTAACTGAACAGAGTGTAATGTAAGTCACTCCAAATAGTCCTGTTATTTCTTATTTGGTATCATATTGGTGTCTACAATACTGTCCTACAAAGCCAAAGGTTCAATATCTATGGGAAAACACTGGTCAGCCAAATGAGATATCGGCAAATAAGTCATATTACACTAACATACTGCTATTTGAATTTTCTATAAAAGCCTTGTCTTCATCATTGTAATTTGTGACAACAGTAGTGCGTGTGCGTGCACACACGTTTGCAATACTAGTTAGACATCAGCATTTTAGAAAAACGATTTTGTGAATAGCTTCTTGTGCCATATTTTTTGCTATAACCCTAAAGCCAGAAAGTGTATCTACAAGCTCACAACGCGTTGCACTGTGCACACTACATGAGCTTGAAGATCACACACACGCTCTCACCCATCCTATAAGGGGACGTTTGACCTCTGACCCGATGCACAGCTCCACCTATTCCGAACCGTGGAGCTCTTGACTCATTAGTAGAGCCTCCACCAATGAGCTCGGTCAACTCGTGACCAATTGTTCGGTGTACCTGGAAGGCCCTGTGGTGAGACGGAGACGCACACAACAAAATCTTGGGCACGTTCGGAAATAGCGCACTGAGCGCACTGTGCAATGCAAACTAATAGGCGAGTGCGCTCCCGGTGCACACCCCTTGAGTTTTCAGTCAACCTCTTTCAACCTGCCGTCCCTAATGTGGGCATATTACAGGGCATGTCATTACAGGAGAAGATTTTCTCACTTTTTCAAACATTTTCACACATTATCACAAAAAGCTAAAGTACTCGGTTGATCTACAAGCTCACAATGCCACACCATCGTACAATAAGGTATGAAAGGCTAAAGGGTATATAAATGTAAGCAAATTGACAGTCCGTGCATTTGTACTGTCTCTGAGTTAAGCCTAATCTAATAAATCTATGCATCCGCAGCAGGTTGTGAGCTTGTAGGTCAGCTATTTTCGGCACGTGGCACCATTGTATGTGTAGCAAGTTACACATGGATAACAGATAACCAGATGTGGATGGGAGCTCAGTGTACTGTATAAGTGAAGACCAATGAATGAGACAGAGGCAGCAGTTTGAATTTAAAGATATAGCCTATTGAATAAACAGCATAATGACATTCAAATAAAATAAACAATTGGGGGGGGGGGGGGGGGGGGGTTCCAGAATCCAGGTCAGCTCGCCATCAATCCAGAACCAGAAAAGCCTGACCGGGCCCTCAGATCAGTGAACCAATAGGATCTACAGGCCCCTCTAGACCAGAAATCACACAGGCTGGGCCAGGCTACGATACGACTAAGTATAAACAAGTCTTTTACAAACCCATAAGTACGCGTGTCCATTTGGTTACAACACCCTTAGAGTTAAATGAACACTCAGGATTTTACAGCGCAAGTTGCTCCCCTGAAAGCGCTTGATTTTACAGCAGACACTATCGTCACTGTCGGGTGGAAACCTCACACTGTACCGTATGTCCAAAACCATATCATTAGTGTGAAAAATAAATACATTTACATAGTGCAGGAAGATCTGCTATTTTCCCAACACTGTGCGACAGTCTTGTAATGATGAAGCAGTAGCTATAGGCATTGATTTACGGGGAAAAAAACGTTGAAATAGGGAGATACGAGGTTTCTGCCCGACAGCGGCGCTATGCTGGTTTCTAGGACACACATCCCACTGCATTAGCCAGGACGAGGCCAAGAACAGAACAACGTCTGTAGAGCAGTCAAGCACACAGAGAGCTGCATGCAGGGCCAGGATGAGTAATCATCACTGGTTCCTTCTAATCCTGGAACAGCACAGTGCTGCATGCCTGCTGCATTTACACTACCTGCCTTTATTTGCCGGCGGAAGCAATTTCCGACAGTCTCATCTACTTTGAGAGGGTTATTTATTGTGTGAGTGTGAGAGTGTGTGTGTGTGTGTGTGTGTGTAACACTGAAACACATGTAGGCTACACACTCAACAGTGCATCTAGAACACTGAGTGAGCATAACATGCACTCCGATGCACGCACGCACACACACACACACACACACACACACACACACACACACACACACACACACACACACACACACACACATTTCTTTGTAGTGATCAGCCATCCAAACACAAATGCAGAGGCGTGTTCGGTGTGCATAATGTGACACTGTCTGAACAGGAGGAGTGCGAATGCGCGCGTGCACACACACACACACACACACACACACACAGTCACACACACACACACACACACACACTTTGGCTGCTATCCACATCCTGTGTGTGTGTGTGTGTGTGCGTGCGTGTGTGTGTGTAGGGCTCCATCCTATCAGCTTCATCGGTGGAGACAGAAGCAGGATGTGCCTCTCTGACCTTCAAAGCAGCATGCAGGCTGCATGGAGATGATACATACAGCTTACAGCTCCACGTTGTTGTTGCTATGTTTCCCAGCTTCCACCGTGAACCCCCCCCCCCCCCCCGTGTGTGTGTGTGTGTAGGCCTGTCACAATTATTACATGATCGTCTAATCACAATTATTTGAGATAATCGCGTGGTGATTTTGTAGATCAGCGACCGGTATTTCTGATATTTTTGAGGGGCCTATATTCAGCTATTACCGTAGTGTAGATTTTCGGATAAATTCATTAAATTCCCATTGACAATGAATGGAGAATTTACGTCATATGTGGACGAGCAAATCGACTATTTTCGTCCTACACAAAGATTACATTCCCATTGACAATGAATGGAAAATGAACGTCATGATGATATACGATGATAAGAGCGCCCCTCACTTCACACGGGTGTGATTTTTAAATATAAAATTAATGAATATGGCAAACAGAAATGTATTCTTTATTCATACGTTCCAAAACACAATTCAATCGTTAATCGCAATTATTTGTGTGACATTTCATTGTGAACTTAAATTTGTAATTGTGACAGCCCTGTGTGTGTGTGTGTGTGTGTGTGTGCGCGCGCAAGTATGTAGTCAAGCTCCCTAGAGGCTTTGCAGAGCAGAGTACTAGTGGCAGAGGGGGTTGGGGGGAGAGACAAAGGGCGATGCAGGCAGCACTCCGTCTATCTTTGTCTCCGTTACTCCTCTGTAGGGAACCATGGCTACGGGCTGGAGCATGTGTGCCTTTGCGGTTCCAGGAGGGAGCATGCAATGTGTGTTTAGCATCTCTCCCCTCGGCCCAGGACACACAGTCCACTGTGTGGGCAGAGCCAGAGGGCTGACCAGTGAGTGACACCGTTATGGGCCATGGCCTGATCTGTCTTTGGAGGGTGGAACGTTAAATGACCAATTCTGCCCATTCTAAAGCAGTGATTCTCTATTTATTTTTATTTTTTCATTTTCATTGTTTTAATGTACTGTAAAATCCTCAGTGTTCATTTGATCTCTGACAGTTTACTATGCTCATTTGTATACTCTTGGGAGTTACAGACCCATAAGGGTCCAGTTGGCTCCTAACTACTGTATCAAAACATATACAGTAGCTGGGATTCCCCTGGAACCCCCATGGGTTGAGAACCACTGTTCTAAAACATTAATGTATTTCATCCTGAATTGGTCTGGACTGGATTCACAATGGAAGGGTTATGGAAAGCATGTGTGGCAGAGCATTGTATTCGCTGGGGTTTGTGACTGAAGTTGCAATTGATTAGAGAGAAACATATTTCAAATGGGTGTCTGTGGCCAAATTACATATCAACTTGAGGGCCCTTGACATGAAAAATCTAAAATGTTTTGAGAATCACTGCCGTGAGAAATAGCACTCTAAATACAGACACACCAGAAGGATGTTCTTGAATGTACTGAAAAGGGTAAGTGAAGCATGGAGCCAATGACATTACATAAGAGCTGCATTAGGAAGAAGACTCTGCTGGCAGGATCCCGCTCCACACAGGACGCCGAGCACAGACGAGCTGCAGAAAGGATGAACGTATCAAACAGACTTTCCTGTGTTTTTAGCCGCCCTGTTTACTGCAGGCCAAATACACTCTTTGTTATTAATGTAATGACTTATTGATGGGGTGTTTGCTCCAGTGGTCTGCATTTGTTCTGCTGTAGGGGTTTGTTGTCATGACAACATCAGGTATAAATCTAAAAATGTGATAAAAAGCACTTTTTCTGTCCTTCATTTCTTCAAAGTAAAGGAGGAAATAGATACTGAATCCACGTGATGGACTGGAGGACACAGCAAAGGTGTGTGGATGTTCTTTGATATAAATGTTTCTTGTTCAATGATAGTTCTGCACACACACACACACACACACACACACACACACACACGTTTGTGCAATGTATCTAATATATATCAATCTATTAATTTAAAGTGTTGATGAAATGCTATTAGCTTTGTGAATTAATTTGTATGTGACAAACAAATGCACAGCTGGCATTAGTTGTTGCTCTTGGTTTGGATGTGCTCTATCAATGACAAATGAATGGGTTTAATTTATCTATATATTTCATACGTATATCCAGCACTAAATTGCCCTGGTTGAGAGGGTGATAAAAGGACCATGGAGGTCATAAGCTTGCCCTCTAATTAGGCTAGAGCTCATGCACCTTGCAATAGCCACTATTATATCCCTGTTTGGATGCATTGGCACTTTAATAAAAGGCACAGAGACTCAAGATGAAATAAAAGTGCAGAGCATGTTACTATCCACGCCTAATCACATTGCCTAAGATACACATTACACACTCACAAAGTTTGGCACTAAATTAACTAGGTTTCACTTCTTTTGTGAGGGAACCAGGGAGGGTGGGGTATATGTAGGGTTGTTTGTCTATCAAAATTGAAAATCCTATAAATAAAGTTATATACATAAAAATAAAAAGTTAGTGCACAAACCACAGGTAACGTAACAGGTGACAGCAGAGTGGATGTTAATGACAGTCACTCAATAACCTCATCTTGGTTTAAAGGAATACGTCTTTCCTTCTTATGGCTCACTCGCTCTACAATCTCCACGTGGAGGGGCGGGAGTGGTCAGCCCTGCTGGCTTCCAGGATGCTCGGTGCACGCACCTTCACCACACACTCCACCCCATCCAGTGTAATCCCAACGACAGAGCCAACCTTCCTCACCAACCTGTTAAGGCTGGTTGTGTCCGTAGCCTTCAAGTGACCCCCCCCCCCCCCAGCAGGCGATCACAAAGAAGAGGGCCATTACAGACTAGAATAACTGCAGCATCCTATTACACATGCCTGAAGGACCTGAGCAAGAACAGTCTGTTCCGGCCCTTACTGTAGAAGGCACTTCGTCATGGTCACTCTGTTGTCACCTGTGATGCATCTGACGACGACGGTGTCATCTGAGAACTTCTGGAGGTGGCATGACCTTGGGTTGTAGCGGAAGTCAGAGATGGTTATGCTGTGCATCCTGCACAGGAAGGGTGACAGCCAGGTAGCCTGGGGGGCACCTGCATTGCTCACAAGCACATCTAACCTGCATCCCTGCAGTCTCACACCCTGCGACCTGTCTGTACTGTACCGTACAGTACAGTACAGCATTCCCAGTGATACTTTAAACCTAAGATCTGACCTGTCTGAATGGAGACTGGAGAGAGAAACGGGATAGGCTGCTGTTCAAGGAACACACAATGACTGCCTTCTTTCAACGATCACATGCAGCAGAGGTGTTATCGGATACAGTGTTCCAATACAAAAGACCCCAGGCTCTAAAATTGGTCAATTGCAGTTCTCTGGAATACAGGTTTGTGTTGCTGCTGGAGATAAAAGGTCCCCTCTCTTTTTAGCATGAGTATCCACTTTAGACACCATAGCATCTGCATTGGTTCTAAGATATGGGATTATTTTGACACCTAATGGGTCCATCATAATAGTACAGTGTCAGTAGGTAAGGATGGAATATCACCTGATGAAGAATGCATGTCATGTATCAATGAAGCCTACTCTGATTTCCAAACCATACTAGAAGAGGGTACTCCTCACTCAGAGTGCATATCTCCGCCAGGCTGGGTTGCTTAACCAGGGCTGTGTAAATTGTGCGTTGCAGCTGTCTTGAGCAAGATGGCGGGGCAGGAAGGGGGGAGGGCCAAGTACTCTTGCATTTGTGGCGATAGTGATTGGCCAAAAGCCCAAAATTCGAACAGTTTGCATGCAAGGTTTGAATCCGATCAATGCAGGATGTGCGAGATTAGCACACACTTACTCGACAAAACATAATCTCTGCCCCTCCTGTTCTTTCAGCCTGCCAGAGATGAAGTCCATTAAATGAAAAAGAAAAAAGCAACTGAAAGTGGTTTGTTTTAGCTGTAAAGGAAGAGAGGCCCTTAGTTCGTATTCTGCAGGCAAAATGAAAGAAAGCTTGTATTAGTTGCCATGACAGCCAATAGAGAGTTGCTGTGATGTGTGGCAGGCTGGGATTAAAAGTGCTTGGGAAATATATTTACTGGACACCATTTTTACCTCTCCCTCAAAGAGGAAGGATGCGAATGTGTGGTTATTCTCATATTGTGGCGACACTGGCTGTCACTAATGAAGAACAGCTTGACTAGAGCCTCCAATATCTCTTGCTGATAACCCAGCCAAAGCCTCTATAGTTGCCAGCTCCGCTCTTGTCTTGTGCCCCATTGGTGAAGTAAGTCGTTAAATCTGTCAGAAATACTAAGAAAAGCAAAGGGTCTGTTCTGCTAAATCAGACAAAATAGACAAAAAGCCATGTAGCCCAGGCCATGAAGGTCAGAGAACAGAATGTGAGAAACAGTCTGGACATGCATATACACAAGGGTGGCACGTGCGGATGCTTGTGCATTTCCATACATACTGTATGGACACAGATGCAGTCAAGGGCACACAGACAAAAGCCACAGGCACCCATACACCCACCTTCACTTTGCTTTTCTTAAGCAAACAGCCTGAGGCAGAGTGAATGAGCATGGTGGTGTTGTGGGCTGACACATTCTGTCGTATAAAGAGCTTGTATGGAGACAGATGCCTCCTCAGCTTCCACTTGTCCATTTACTAAACATGCAGTCTGAAATAGCCTATTCTTTGTCCCTCTGTCCCACTGTAATTTAAAATATAAAAATAAAACATCAAAGGTATTTAAAAAGGTCTGAGGGAATGATCCTCATTAGAGTGAAGGGGGGAGAAGAGACACCCAGATAGACAGTGATCCACTATTGGGTTGCTTTAGGAAGAGAAGACGGGAAGACAAAAGCAGGCAGGCAGACAGACAGACAGGCTGTGTGCCAAGGCTCTCCCCGCAACCTGAAGCACTCTAATTAAGGAGCACAGCAGTGGGGAGAGTGGGCGAGAACTACTGTACAACATGCGCACACATGCACGCTCACACGCGCACACAAACCCAAAATCTCTTCCAAATGCAGAGAACACTACACCATAGCCTAGTAATGTTACATATGACAACAGGGTTTCTGTTGAGTGGCAAAGACATCCAGATTGTCATTCAATATTTGCATGTCATCACTAGTGAGGGCAGCGGGAGGAGAGGAGGGCTTGGCATATACAATTCAATTTTGTTCATCTCTCAATGAACTCCTTAATTCACACTATTGCTCTGCATAATCATTAATATATACACATACTGTACATTACCCACCAAACCAGATCCAGATGGAGAACAGAGGAGGAGAGATGGGGAAAGAGTAACACAAATGATCATGCTCTGCACAATACAATTAACACCAACTGGCCCGTTTGTCACACACACACACACACACACACACACACACACACAACTAGGGGTGTAACAATACATTTTAACAGCGATATATGTATCACGATACATGGTTGACAATACGATACATGGACAATATTGGTTCATTATAGCGATACAATTCAATGATTTGAAATCGATACAGTAACTATTTAGTAAATATATTAAATTTGTGTGAATTATTATGGATATTAATAGGTAAACAGTGATTCTCTGGCAAATAGATGGGAATTGTATTTGAACAATGACATGAACACAGAGAATACACACATTTATCGATACTTTCTTTTTTCTTCTTAAAACGAGTACTTCAAACTAGAAAGTACTTAGTATTGATCAAATTGATTATTTCCATTGCAAAACGATTCAATAACAATTATTTCCAATTCAAAACGATATGATACAAAGTAAAACGATACGATACGATACTTGCTGTTTACATATCGATATACTTTTTTAATTAAAACCGATATTTCAATACCGTTACTATATCGTTCGCTACACCCCTAATACATACATAGTTACATACATACACACTCGTATACTGTGTGGAGAGAGAGAGAGAGAGAGAGAGAGAGAGAGAGAGAGAGAGAGAGAGAGAGAGAGAATGATTAGATTTCAAGTGCTGGATAAGCTATTACATTTGATTTATTAAAACAGGGATGTGGATTTGCACTGAAACGTCAATGGATGAATGATGTGAGTCACATGGAAGGATAAATTATAGAATGTTCTTGGCATGGTGTAGTGTGGTTTCCATATACTCTTTATTGGGTATGATATGTACAAAATGTGCAGATAACACAAATACTATGGTGTTCCACTTTGTTCGTATGTAGAACAACAGATGGAGAAGAAAGTGGGTTACTTTGGATTAGATAAAAAATAATCTAATCCAATATGATAAAAGTGTGATGAATTGTGGGATGGATGGACTGATGAATTAAAAGTTAGGAGAGGCAGAAATGTCCAGATGGGTCCTGCCCTGCTCTGTGAGGACAGCAGATGCCCGAAGATCCTGGACTACAGTAATGTCAAATGCCTCTGCCACCTCTGTGTCACCTCGGTGCCAAAGCACTGAAGAAGCCAAACAACAGAGCGTTGCCCTGTCACACTCCCCTTTCTGCGACTGAGAGGGATGACATAAATATACTACACTGTTTATATTAAAGAGAGAGATTAAAATACCCTTGATCACCACTGGTGAATACATAACATGTAGCGTTTAGGAGGAGCAAGCACTCCGGTCAGGGTCAGTGAGCTTAGTCGATTTCAAAAACTAAACATGTTGCCTTACAGGTGGTGAGGTCACTAGTTACTTAATTACTGGGGACATATTTTGCTACAGGATGCGACGGCTTAAAGGCCCGACTTTTGACAGTCAGGGACAATATTGTAAGATATTTCAACTCTGTAAATATATATGCACGTGCACATAACCAAATTCACTGAATAGATGAACAGATGGTATTGTCAACACTGGTCTTATTCCATCTTTACCATTTTCAACCATGTCTGTCCATGCTCACAAATGTGCACAGCTCATTTTGCCTACATTACAGTGCTGACTTTACCACACACAAAAAAAATATGAAACTCAACTTCATAACATAAAAGCTGTCTGTCATACACTGTGAAGACTTCCACAGATAAAGCTGTCCTGATCTCCATAGAAACATATGACTCATCCTCTATAGCAGATGCTCTACTCCTCTCACTGACTTCAGGCAATAAGACTTTGGCAGTGCTGTAGGGAATGTGGGGTTGCACTGCCTCACTGATGATACAGCTGCATGCCAAACAGAGATACACCACCATACTGTAGCTTCATAGTTGTATTTTAGGGGAGCCCTCTCCCTAGTGGACTATAAGAGAAACTACAAGATTGAAAAGTAAAAATATTTTCTTTCGGGTTACAATACTGATATGCTACATTTGGACTGGTAAATATATTGTTGGACAGTGATTTGGACAGTAATTTTATTATATATAAGTTGAACTTAGGGGAAGAAAAAAAAAAGATTCAAGCATCAATATTGTCCACTAATGCATTAATAGCTCAACTAGTCTTGCAAAAAAACAGCCTCAGACAAAGGCTATGACTTGATGTCATATAGCCTGAACTGAAAATCTCTGTGGGCCATCTAAGGCACTTTAATACACTCTCCAAAAGCTGTAGTGCTCTTTGGCTGCTTCCATGAGAATTAAATTAAATGTAGTTAGCTATCCTCTGTCACACCTTTGAGGCGGAGCTCTTCTTGCACTCTGGACAGGTAATCTGGGTCTGGATACCCAAAACTGAAATAGAGAAGGAAATGCAGACATAAGAGATCATTGACCATCATGTTCTGTTTCACAAGTTTTCAAATGTACAAAGGTATTTTGATAATAGCATTGCCACGCATTGTGAGCACTGTGGTTAGGTTACTGTATATGTTGTATTAATAATCATCCAAATCTACAATAATTGTAGTGGAGTAAAAGTACAATATTTGCCTCCGATATGTAGTGAGGTAGAACTACTAATATTTGGTAATACCATAACCTCACAATTGTACTTAAGTAATTGAGTAAATGTACTTAGTTACTTTACACAACTTTGCACCCATATATTCAGGGTGGCACCAGTCCATTGAGCCTTGGGCAAATACTTGGCATCCAGACCAGGATTTTGCCAACTACATGAATATCTGTACCCCCCGCCTATGGGACGTTATACGCCAGCTATGGATAAATCTGTACCCCCCCCCCCCCCCCCCCCCCTTACACCATTTATGAAGCGGTTAGGCCGAAAATCTGCTTTTAACATTGGTCCAGTTGCTAGGCAACACCTCCGTCACCCCCAACACCAGGGTCTTTGCACACGGCCCCCATTTACCTCTGTTCAAATTAGCATTTTCAAAGCCTTTGGAAATACGAGCGCTGTCCATGGTGATCGGCATCCATCCCAGGTTCGGATGTAATTTGTGATTTTGTACTGCATCGCTCTCGACATGTTAACTGTAAACAGCGTGAGCTAATGCTAATAATAGCCAGTCGTTACAATGGTGGTCTCCAGGCTGGGAAACAGGAAATTAGCAAAAATCCAAGAATCCCCCTGGCAAGGCTTATAGCTACACTCTGCTGTCACCTAGCGTGGCACAGAAAGATGGATAGTTTTGGATGCATTAGCGCTACTTTATCTGATATATAAATAGAGAATGTTAATATGATCCTACTGTTGTGGACCACCATTCATGCTGGTCTTGTGGTGAATGTCATTCCAGGTGACAGAGTTGTTGAGGCCTGTGGTGACAGATCGTCCAATGGTGAAGATGAGTCTCCTCTCGAAGGCTTTCCTCAGCAGCCTCAGGACCTTCTCTCCTTCCTCGCAAGCTGGCAGGAAGGCTGCACGTGATGTGCTGGCATACTTTACTCCAGGGTTAGGGTGCTCAGGCTGTCAAGGGATAAATGAGAAGTGCAGGATAGTGAGACCATTTCTAGTGATTTACTTATCGGTATTAAATAAAACCTCTTTGGTTTTGTTTTGCAGGCCATCATGTTTGGTGGGGCAGTCAGGGCCGTGCCCATGCGTATATCTAGCCGCAATTTGCAACTCTAGATTTTTTTACAATCTAGAGTTGCAAATTGCGGCTAGCGTATATCCGGCCCTGGGAGTCGCGACATAGGCAATAAAGGCAGGATGAATCAGCAGTGTTAAGAGAGTTCTTAGGAAGAATAGGCACATATAATTAAAGGCAGATAAACATGACTTGAGCTAAATTGCTTTTGCTGCCTATATGACTTGATTTTAATTTCTTCTTTCATGAAACTGAAAACCTTAAAAATATGACTTGGGCAATTATGCTATGAGGCTAACTAGGCCTATATGTATAACTGGGAGGCTCTTAACATGACTTGTAGTGCCACCCAGTGGCCAAATTCAAACTTGTAAAAGTGTGTTAGCTCAACAAGCTTTTAACAGGCGGCACGCCGCGGCAGGCCTACGTTTTCACGTCACAATATCTCTTCAAACTTCCAATAATAGTATCACTTTCTTTACCCCTTGTATTCCTGCGGGAAAGCGATATTCAATAAGTATGGTTCTGCAGTTTTCAAAGCCAGGTAAACGCTGCCAGGTATGCGCCACTGTCATCTTCCCTTCCGGTTGTGTTCCAATGTGGATTCCGTAGAAAGTATTGCATATTGGGCAAGCAGGCTTGTATTTAAAACTCGCCTCAATACATTCAGTGCAAAAGGAGTGGCGGCAATTTAAAGTTTTCTTATCTCGAATGTTGCTGAGGCATATGGCGCAAGCATCATCATCAAGGTGTATATTCTCCATTTCTGTAGCGGCAGTAGCGCTGTTATTTGTATGAGCCTCCATTTCCCCAGTGTCTGTTCGGGTCGGGTGAATGGTGATGATGAGAATGCTGCCGTTTTTCAGTGTAGGAGCCCGCCGGCTAGAGACTAGAGGAACAACCCTTCTTTTTACAGTCTATATGGTAACTGAGGTTGAATTGGGAAATCACTATGTGGGCCATGGGCCGACTGGGACTAGGAAGCAGGTTACTTAACACACTTACTTGTGTGTGGATGACTCACGCGGCGACCCCGCCCCTGTAAAAACTCTTCGATATTTCGTACATGTACACGTCTGAATGGTGTCTGTCTTCTGACAAACTTAGAATATATTAAACAAAATTGATCCAAAACACTACAGTAAAGTAAACCCTGACCACAGCAACCCATGAGCGAATTCAGTTTCACAATCACATCTCAAAGATTAGTGCTGCTACTGCTAGTCCCGTCAAACCAGACCCACTTTTTCTAAGTCACATGGTGCCGTCCGTGACGGAGACGCACTCAGACAGTGGGGGGTTTCTTTGAGGTAACACCACCGCAGGTGAAAGTCAGAGCCAATTATAATAGTAATTATATGTAGGCCTAATTATAATTATAATATTTTATTTCTAAGGCTCTGGTGAAAGTGAAACAGAACCTAGTTGAACAAAACCATGGCCAATCAGATCAGCCATCTGTGAAATCATGAGTAGGCTAGCCTAATAAGTAGTAAGTACCAATAATAATGGTAGGCCTGTGTATGTAAAAGTCTGCTCTGGTGCCCTTGTGCCAGAATTGATTACAAATGCAATGGATACGGTACTTCCTGTCACATTTTGTACAATGAATACGACTCATTAAGAATCCCAAAAATGTAATATTATTCAAACAACCAGCAACCTATAACATAACCTTTTTATTCAAGTATTAAAATGTAAAGCAATTATTTTGAATATCAACAGACTCATAAAATACAAATAAACACAATTAGAAAAAGCAAAACTCCAACTTTTCTTCAACAATCAAATTTGCAATGTGCAATCCCTTTGACAATTCCGTTTTCTGGCCCCTTCTGATCATGTAACTTACTGCATAGAAATGTTTGCACGGTAGCTTTAGTAAACTACAATCCTGTGTCACAAGAAATTTTGAGTTGGTCCCTTAAAAAAGGAAAAAAGAAAATATTTGTGAAAAAGAGGACAGGTTATTTTATGTATGGGTCACTGACTAATCAAATTAATTATAGGTTGTCACTAGTCAAGCATGTTACTGCACTTAGCAAGCACATTCACACATATTTACCATTTGTGAGGTTGTTTTTTTTAAGCTTTTGGACTACCATACCATAATGTATACAAATGAGAACTTAAATCATATACACATCAGTTTATACTATATATATTATCATGAACCATATGATAGCTTTACTGAAAGCCAGATAATATAGCTACAAACATAATGCTGTTAACCAATCAAATAACACCTAAACACGCCTGAACTGCTATAATTCATTAGTTAACATCATGCTTGATTTGTATCAAAATTGAATATAGGAAAGGCACAATAAAATCAGACCAAATATCCAAAACTCAAATGAACAGCAATATTTGTTTCTGTGAAATTTTCTTGAGTCAGGTAACGGGTTTTCATTCTATCTTCATAATCTATTTAGACAAATTTACAGCAGTTGTCTCATTTAAAATGAGCTAATTATCAGGCAAATCTGCCATTTGTACAGGGACAGTGGCATAGATAATTAAAGAGGTTTTGTGCCTTTGATTTGGTAAAGTCTGTATGCCCTTTGCATTTGACATCGTCATAAATCTGGTCATTAGAAATGAGCACACTGTACTACTAACAACTGAACTGACGAGGCTCAAAACCTGGTAGACATCTTGGAATAACAGGCTTGAGTAGAGTAATAGCAGGGAGCCTGTGGGACATAACAAAAGGTGCTGCCATGGAGACATCTAATAACATTCTTCCTAATCAAGTAAGAAATGATGAAAATGAGGAATATGTAGAGCTTCAAGCAATTGACATCAACTTGTAGCCACCCAGCTAATAGCTTGTGGCCTTACAGAGTACAGACTTGTTTCCCCGAGCACTCTCCCATCAAGAGGAGGTAAACACCATACTCCTACTTCATTGGAAAACTGTCTCCATTACCAAAGTGCCTGTGAGTGCATTAGATTGCAATAACTTTAGAGAACTTTCTTTCTACTGAAGCAGTGCTCTTCTGCCACATAATCCAAGTACCAACCTTACAACAGGTAATTAGTAACGATCAAATAAGAGACTTACTTAACAAACACTACTGGGGGGGACAAAATTATGTGTGCTTGTAACAAAGAAACTGTTCCCCAGCATAGAAACAAACATTAATAGAACATAATTAATAATTGTCCTTTTTCTTTACATTTCAAAATAATAAGTACCTCAAACTTCAACACACCATGATTTATAAATGAGTGCATCAGATATTGGGTCCTATTGCCAACAGTGACAGGTAGAGGATTGTGTTATAGTAGAATGCACCACACTCATAATTATTTTTCTTCCATACCAAGCACTGGGATTAGTGAGATAGGTCAAACTCCCAAGAAAAACGGATGAACAGAAGGAGGACAAGGTGTAGTTTGGTAGGCTCTACCACAGCATTAGACTGGGTCTGTCGAGGGAGTCGTCTTCAGCTGTCCTTTTAGGACTGGACGCCGTCGGAACAGAACCTTCAGCCTAATGATTGTCTGATACAAGGAGGACAGACAGAAGAGTCTAGAAAGTTCCGGAATAGTCCGGCAATTTCACACAGTCAGTCTGCGGTGATGCCTTTCTCTCGGAGCTCCTCTGTCACTCGCACCAGGTAAGTAGGGTCTGGGTAGCCAAAGCTGTCAGGAAAAATAAACAGGCGTCAGTGCATCAGTGTAAATCTCAGCCTGGAGCTTCACATTATACCTGTGAGTGTGAATTAAATCTATTCATGCACTGGCCTTTTTGCAGACACCATAGCACAGCTATGTCTGAGGAATTGTGAGGCTATAATAAAATGCTATTGCCACTAGCCTACTCTACTGTGTAACAAAGAGTAACGACATACCAGCGGGCGCCTCCCCATATCGAGGTCTTGTGGTGAATGTCATTCCAGGTAATGACATTATGCATGCCTGTAGTCATGGAGGTACCAATGGTGAAGATAAGGCGCTGTTCGAAGGCCCGACGTAATAGGCCCAGCACACGGTTTCCTTCTGGGCTGTCTGGGAGGTAGGCCACGCGGTCTGTCCCTGGGTACCGCACACCTGGGTTTGGATGTTCTGGCTATTAGAACAAACACAAAACAAGATCAGGTTGTAGTGATGCTAAAAGGTTTTCAAACATTTTTTTTTTTAAAGATGTTGTTGCAATCTTAATCTTATACATCATTCCAAAGGTTAAACATTCTCAGTTTCAAGGGCTAACATTGTTATTTTGTTCTACATAACATAGTCCATACACTAATCATTTAATTGTACTCTATTTCATAATAATATATATTTGAGCTATACAAAAATATATGTGTATGTAATAGTACAGTGTAATAATACAATTATTTTGTTTTAAATTTCACCATGGTTTGAAGAATTGATAATAATTTAATTATGAAACTGAAGATAAAATATTCACAGAAGCATTTTTTTTTTAAAGTTGTTTTTGCTTAACTGGACAAATTGTTATCTACAAACGAAATATGCTAGATAAAGAAAAGGAAAATGTGAAGGGAAAAATAACTGGATGAACTTCTACAGGAAAACAAATACATAAAATCAATATGCTAAACTAGTTTGTTTGTAAAGTAGCTTAGGTTAATCGAAAATGTAATATTTGGTCTATCAAGCAAAGTTATGAATGTTTGTAGTAGAGAAGGTAACCGTATGACTATTGTGAACTCTATTCAAGTCTCTTACTCCAATAGAGAAGGTATTACAATGAAGGTCTTCATTTCCACTTGCCCTTGGTCTACTTACTGCCTGTAGTCCAGGAGGGAAGCTGTAAATGATGCAGATGCAGCCATAGCCTTCATGCCCAGGCAGCTCCAAATCTGGGTCTCTCTCCACTATCATGCTACCACTGGCAGGCTGATTTCCAATCAACTGGCCATACACTAGCCGACACACGGGGCATGCCCTCTTCACTTTGAAAGCTTGATCCAAACAAGACCGACAAAAAGAGTGACCACATCTTTCCAGGGTTGTCTTCTCCACCATGTCCCCCATGCAAATGGAGCAGGAGGTGTTGTCCTCAGCCTCAGTGTGGGAGGCCATGCCAGGCTCCATTTCCTTCCTGTGAGCTGCTTCATGAAGCATCATGCAGGCCTCTTCGTCAGCAGGCTTCCTGAACCTCTGCTGCTGCCTCTGGGAGCGCCGAGGCTGGGGTGGTGGCGGCGGGAGCATGCTCCCCTCTCCGTTTGGTTGCAGGACACCGACGCAAGGTAGCAGAGTCCGCTTCCTCTTGGGACCACCCTCAAGTTTGCTCATCTCTTTGCGGGCACAACGGCATAAGTCAATGAAGGCTTTGCGGGTCTCATTGGAGATGGATCCATCCATTAGGCCAGCTCTCCGGGAGCCTTCCATGGGCTGCAGCCTCACAGCACAGCAGCCCCCCCTCTCTCCTCGCCTAATGATACCAACGCTCATCCCCTGCTTGTCCTGGAAGTCAATCAGCCAGGGACGCCCGGCTGCAACCAGGTAATCCCACACTGCCTGTGACACCAGCACCTCATCACTACCCTGGCCAGCACGCACACTCATTTCATCAGATGAAACTGCACAGAAATGCACACATTGGCATATGGTTAGACAGGTCTGAGAGCAGTAGCATTCATGCAAGCGTGATTTGCACTTGCATGCAAATTTACTAAAAGTTACACACACACTATATGATCCTATTCAGTACCCTATTTTTCATACTGATTATATTCTACAAAAGATACAAGGTTTGTGATACTTTAGCATCTTGCAACGCACATATGTTATCGTTATTTGCTAAATATGAACCAATCGGAATAAAGTGTTTTAAATTCTGCCTGTAAAAGGTATGTATTTATTTATGCTCCTGTGGCACTCGGCCTGATTCATGAAACACAGGAAATGATGTTGTAATCCAAAGTGCAGTGGACTCTTGAGACCAGTAATAATTGGTTTGATTGTTTTAAGTCGTAGTTAAATGTCAAACTAGGTAAAAACTATGTAGCGTATGTTCGTTATATATTTATTTTTGCTCATCTTGTGATGAACAACCCTGTTTGAGGAGCTAGTCGCAGTGGCCGCAGCACGTCAAACCTACACAACAGGCAGTATCGCGGCATTGCTGAGCTGAGGACATATCAGCTGTTCTGAAATGCAGACTGTAAACAAAGGAGACTGCACCCCATCAATACAGTTGTTCATTGTAAATATCATACGCGACTAACAGTCACATAAAACAACAATGCATAATTCGAGGGAAATAACATTACCTTGTGATCCCATAAATTCCCTTAATTCTGAATAAAGATTCCTGTTGAACAAAAAGAGAGAGAAGAAATACTGAGACTGTGTTGTATTTACATTAAACGTCAACAGCAAGTCGATTCAATTTTCGCAACAAGCCGATTGCAAAATTTCGATCATGTTCCAACCAAAACATAGCCTACAAACGTTTCCTTTGATCATTTCGACAGCTCACCCTTTGCCGTGGCTCGATCGTCTCTGCTTTCTGGCCGGATTAAAAAAACACTATTTATTCTCCATCGGACGAGGCCTTATTCTCGCTCGCTGCAGTTTATCTGCGGATAAGAAGTCTTTTGTAGTCAAGGCATGATACCCAGTCACACGGCTCATCTGCTTAGGGTTTAAAACACCATTCCCTACCCTGTGGCAATGCCATCCAACCCGTCCAACACCACAGCTCGTCCCAGTAGTCTTGCCTCCTAGCTCGTACGTCCTTGGGGCTGATACGAGCCAAGCGAAAAACCCAGCTTGCTTTAGCTTCACTTATCTGACACGGGCCACACTAGCGATGTGACAGCTTAGCTGAGAGCGATAACTCCTTGTTTCATGATGTTCCCCTTTTTGCTTTCAACCCATGTCCCGGCTTAACCACGAACCAGAGAGTTATATCCGTGTCTGGTCTGTGTGAAAGCGAGCGTAAATATGGACCGAAACCTGCGTCAAGTCGCACAAGCGTGAGCTTGCTCGACGGCGCTGTTCGCGGCTGCTGCTGTTAATAATAAAACATAGGGGAGACCTCAACTCTATGGGAGACCTACGGGAACGTGACCAGGAAGTTCGTCACATATAACTAACATGATTGGTTTATTGTTTTCTTTTTCTTCTCCCAATCACACTTCAGGGCCTTGATTGATCATTATCAGTTATAATTTAAGTCACGGCCCAACCATCTGTGAATGTGGAGAAGAGGTCCAGAGGACCATACGATGCAGCACTGCCTTGTCTGCCCTCTACTACTCAGTACCCAACCCTTGCAGATTAAAAGAGCTCGCAGACAACAATAATGCAAAAGACTGTGTAAAGAAATGAGAAACTGTCATCTAACCATGTTTCAAACAAAAACACGAAAAGAAGAATTTAAGTCAGGGGCAGGGTTACTTAATTTAAGATGGCTCAGGGGCCACTCAGCAAAATTCCAAAAGTCCAAGGGCCACAAGCTAAACATGTATTATTGTTTAACGTTTACAAATTCAGACTTCAGACAGAATACACGACTAGTAAAATGAAAAAAGAAAGGACCCAGTAAAAAGCCACATTTATATAAGGATGAACAAAAACATTGTTGCGGAAGTTACAAAATGAGGCTTCATTTACAAAATGTGAAGAGAACATTGTCGTATATTAAGGTGAATAAATAAGTAGGCCTTAATACTCAGCTGACATCAGGCCATATCACTTTCTTGGAACAGACAATACAATACCAAAGACATCAGGCCATAATAAAACTCTCTTGGAAGAAACAAAATACAATACCTACAATCTTGTTCAAAACAATGATAATATCTAATATTATATTTGTATTGGTATGACCATGACAGACCAAATTTCACAAGGTCAAGGTCCTAGGGGCCCTGGGTTTGCTCCCAGGTAGTCTGACAGGCCTTTGTCAGTGTAGGAATATGCCTGGTTCTAGCCCACACACAGCTTGATAAGCCTATTTTATTTTATGGTGCTGTTACCCCACCCTGTAGCTCTATATTCATATTACTAATATAGTATTATATACTATATTTAATGAATACCATACCCTTTCTTTTGCCGTTTTCATCCAATCATGGCATGGGTGCATGGAACTGTAGACATGGCATGTTCTTTGTGCCGGTAGCTATGATGAGGATTTACAACGAGAGACACACACGCGTGGGGCGCTCTGTCAGGTCAACTATCATAAAACTGGAATAAAATATGTACCAAGGACTATAAGCACTAATGACTTTGCTGTAGTTAGTAGATAGTTATTGTACTGATTGCACTGTGGACACCATCACCTTTCTTTGCATCTTTGCACTGATTGTACTGGTTGCACGGTTGGACACTTGACACTTTTTGTTGTGAGGACACTGTAACCTGGTGTTAGTTATTGTTGTTTTTCTGCCTATAGTACAGGGACCAGGGTAGTTGTATAGGTGTAAGGCATCGCTCACACAAAAGACAGCGTGCTCTCTCACTGTCCTTGGGGGAGAGGGGATGTTGCCATCTGGACCCTCATTGTTGGTGAGGCATCCTCACATCCACGTACATAATCAGGTGCAACAGCCTCCAGCTTGCAGTGCCCACTACAGTGTCTTGGAGATGCAGTTGGCATCTAAGAGGGGTCAAATAAGGTTCCCAAGTCATTATTTTTATTTTTTTAAGTTTTAATAGATAGGACAGTAGGCTGACAGGAAATGGGGAGAGATGGGGAGTGACATGCAGCAAAGGCCGTCGGGATCGGGACTCGACCCCGCGACACGCTGTCAGACTACATTCTGGCCTAGGTGCCCGGACCACTATGCTATTTTTTACATATAATACAATACATATAATGCCAGTTAATGCAGCTTGGGTGGGAGGAAGAATCTTGTCTGCAGAACTGTCAGTTTTTGTTAGTTCTGCATCTCTACGCTTACTGCTGCAGCCACAGATCTTGCTGTACATAAAGTAAACCATATGCTCCATTACTATTATCAGAGTTGATCTTCTCAGGCTCCAGATCCCAGTGCAGCCTGTGTCATCCTCCTCTGTTGCAGGAAGTAATGTAGTGGGCGCTGCAAGTGTTGGCAAAAGATCCAAATGAAGATCTAGAACACTGATATGAGTCAGCCTATCCAATTATTTGCAGGGTCATAGAGTATCTGCTGATACCTATTCTGACCGATTCCGATATATGGATTATGCTGCCTTCAAATATTAGAAATACACAAAACAAAAGTGAGTTATTGACAGTCACATTATTGAGTCATCAATATCAGTTTTTAGTTTAGACTAGTCATTGGTTAGACCAATGACCAACCTATCTCAAACCCTTTTAACTCTAAACTCCCACGGGGCAGCACACCTAAACCTAACCTTAACCCATGTCTAACAATGACTAGTCTAAACTAAGTATGCACCGCATCTGTGGCAGATTTGGATATACTACCGATTATATCGTGCACCACTACTATTTACCATACATTAACGATCATTGGAACCTCAAGCCAAAATATTTCCAATTCTACAGCATGGGAGGTTCAGGAAAACATGTACCTTGTAGGATCAAGAAACTATTCTGCAATAATGAATGGTTAAATGTTAAGCTTTGATTTACTCTGTTCTGTGTTTAGATACATAGTATTTTGTGATGGAAGTCGAACTCTACTACAATGCTGTCAACTCTAGGTCTAGGGTCCACAACTACACAATGCCTTTAAATGACTGTTTTCCTGCTATAAAGTAGCTTAACATACGTACGTAAAGTAATTTCAGGTGTTCTCTCAATGGTCTTTCAAAAAACTGCTGTGGGGTATAAAAATTGTGTTCACAGAATAAGATTTCTGGAATGTCTTCTAGTATAAGTATTCAATAGACCTGTAAAAATCAGCACTGTTTCTAAATTGTGATCAGACTCTGATTATTTATTGTATCATTATTCACAACACAGAACATTCTTCCAATTTTTGTGAAGCCTCAATGAGTAACATCTCAAAACTAAAACTATATTCAGGTGATCTGAAACAGTTTTATTAGAAATAGGGTGTCCAAAATTCCTGCACCATTTGACAAAATCAAAACGTTTTAACAAAGTTACCTAACAAGTTCGCAAAACTTGATGGGGGCGGGGAGGTTACCTGTACCATCAGTAAAAACAATCAATCTATTGGTATACTATACTGTAATAATTTCTGCACACATTTGTTTATGGAAGATTTTTTTTGTATATGTAACAATGTGCAAGAACAGCAAAAAACAAAAAATGAATTAGCCAAAAGTATGTTTGCCTCAGAATGTTCTGTACACTGGCATAAGAAACAAACACACCTATGTAAAGGTGCCTGCATGAGATTTATCACTCCACGATAACACAGGCATAATTTTATTTGCTGAAATATTTTAAATAGAACTTATCAAATATTTGCAGCCATTGTTGACATACATTGAGAAATGTATTTCAAGCTAATCTGCATTATAAATTAACAAGCAAAAAATTAACTGCAATTTACAGTACAAACATTAAGGGAGAATCTTTCATTAAAAAAAATCTACCTTTTTTGAAAATAGGAATTTTGAAACTAGTTTTCTATATTAGAAATAAAAATGTTCAGTATGTAATTACTTACATTGCAAATGACAAAAAGGGGAAAAAGGGTGTAAGACATCAGCACAACCCATTCCAGTCATAATTCAAAGGACAATGACATATCATTGCAACGGAATTGTCCATGCAAAACAGAACAGCAAAGGACCGCACTGTAAACCATTAAGGATCACTGTGCACGTCTGTATCCAACAGTCACTCCCTGCTTCGGAGAAGTTTGGCTTTGGAAACTGTAGAGCGGAGGCCTCCTTCTCCACATGCTTGCCACCTCATTTCTAGCCTCCCTCTTCTTCGAAATGTGACTCACTTTGTTCACTTGTCGGGTGGCATCAAAACATTTGTTACTCAAGGTCTGGCATCTCTGGCACGTGCAGGGAAATGTAAATAACATTAGAACTCAGCCAAATTAAATTTGAAAACAGAAGCAATTCTAAATCTCAAATATAATAGCAATCAAACAGAGCAGTACTTACTTTCATCATCACTGTCTGCAGGCTCATGCTGTAAATAAACCCCCAAAAAAGACCACAAGTAAGAAATAGGTAAAGTTCCATAGATTAAACCAATGCATTATTTTCATACACCACTAATGAAATAAACCCCTGGGTCAATCAAAGAAATATGTATCATATAGGCCGGGCATAGCAGTGGTGGCCATTTTCTGGTTCCATCGTTCCAGACCCCACTATTTTCCCCAGAGATTTCCAAAAATATTTATATAAATTATTTTAAGATTAATTTCAAGCCATCCAGGATCTTGGTGGAACGTGAATCATGACCATTATAACATTGACTCTGTTGGGTGGGGGGGGGGAGAAAGAAAGAAAAATAAACCCCCCCTAGCAAAACAAAGGGTACTTAAATATAGTATATAATTCTTCATCAGTTTTGACTCTAGGTTGCTAGGAATCCGATAAAACTGGAAATGAACCGGAAGTGAAAAATCTGTCTCCCATCCGCCTCGATGTAAACAGATTTACTCAAACACATTTATCTTGGATTCTTTTTCCAGATTGCGTTCAAAATAAGGTCTGCACTGAATTCATTAATTAGTTCATACCTGGCAGTCAATGTGTTTTAAAATATACTGTACCTCAGCTTCTCCACCACCCAGGTCTGGTAAATCATCCCCTCCCATGGTGTTCATCATCTACAGAGAAATACAGGAGAAATGGCAACTGATTTCTCAGAAACTGTCTGATTGGGACCATACCTTCTGCAGACATGTCTATGCTGTGCTGTACCTTACCTCAGAGAATTTGTCAAAACTTGACAAGTCCTCATCCGAGTCATCTTCCCAGTCTTTCCAATTGTTAAAGTCCACACTGAGCCAGTTGGACTATAAGGAGATATAATAAAGGATGAGTATGTAAATTAACACAATATGATGCTATTTTAACCACACACACCTTATGTATACAACATGCACATTAGACAAAGTTCTTCCAAATAAGCACTCAAATCAACTTTGTCACATCACAGGTTTATAGGTGTAACAAAATGGGTGAAATTAATTGCCATACAAGCTCCACCACAGCAGTTTCAAGAAAGGTGGAAAGAGAAAGAAACTGAATAAAAACAGATCAGATAAACATTGCAGTACTTTGCATTGCAGCACTTTGTCTAATGTAGATTAATAAAATATTTTATGAACAGAGATCACCTTTGCCTTATCTTTGGTTAGCCGTGGCCATGATTTCCCAGGCTCTGCTTTTCGTACACAACATAACACAGATCTGTCAGTACGTCTGTGCTTGCAATCCTGTTTGAAAGTGGGGAGGAGGGGGGGGGTACATAAATGGTAAATGGTGCATTTATATAGCACCTTTATCCAAGGCGCTTTACACATTCACCCACACATTCATACACAGATGGCGACGAAGACCATGCAAGGAAGCAACCAACACATCAGGAGCAATAAGGGGTTCAGTGTCTTGTTCAAGGACACTTCGACACTAACTCTGGGGGAGCCAGGGTTTGAACTGGCAACCTTGCGGTTACCATCCAGCCACTCTACCCCTGAGCCTTAAAGGACAATTCCATACTAAAAGGCTTTCTTACCTTTCTTTGTAGTTGTTACGTCCCCATCAAAGAGGTCCAGGTGTTATTTTGTGCAAAAGCTCCTTATTGGCTATTTCCCCTACCATAAGCCCTAAATGAATTGCATTGAATTGAATGGGATGTATGGGGTGTTGTGCTAATTTGCTTATTTCCATCGCTCAAAATTATAATTTCTTTGTATATATCCTCTCTTCATAATGTAAATAATAACCCAATCGGCACACTTTACTACTTATTTTGATGGAAATAAGCGAATTAGCACAACACCCCATACATCCCATTCAATTCAATGCAATTCATTTAGGGCTTATGGTAGGGGAAATAGCCAATAAGGAGCTTTTGCACAAAATAACACCTGGACCTCTTTGATGGGGACGTAACAACTACAAAGAAAGGTAAGAAAGCCTTTTAGTATGGAATTCTCCTACTGCCATGGTTTAGAATCTAAACTTTAGATGCATGTGAATAAGATAAGAGCATCAACACAACTGACACAGGTTCAACTTACTTTGGGTTCAATCGCTGCAAAAAGGTCCAATGCATTCTGATGTTTGAGGTTATCCGTCCCACTAACACAACTGAGATTTAAAGCAAGAAGTACAGTCATCTGGGAAACAACTCATTAGTCATTGAAAGGACTCATTAGTAGGCTGCCATTGATGAGTAAACCAAGTTGGTGTACCTGAAGGTGAATTTAGACTTCTCGAATTGTACTTTTACATCTTTGCTGTCCTCTACAGTGAAGTCAATGTACACAGCCTCCCGCCTGTCGTACCACTTAGCGCTTGCAGGCTGCCTGATGGGAAAGATAAGAGGGTTATATGCAAAGAAAGCAACATTAATACATACCCATTACTTAATTCTAACCTTACTGCAAAATAATTAATGTCATTTTCATAGTATGCACAGGCAAAGTAATGTATAAACCATGATACTGAAGCTGGCTCCCCTCTGCCAAATACAATTGTTTTTATTTTTAGATGAGCATGTAAAAATGCAGTTGTGCAGAATAAAACAAAACTAAATGTTTGCAGGAGTGCTAAAGCCCAAGGACACTATTTCTCAATAATGCGAATATCCCTGGCTGGAGTTACATATCAAACTTAGATGCCACTAGTAATAAATTATTGTAAAATGACATGCAGGGTGTTAACTGGTGGTGATGATGGTGCAAAGCAACTCAGTCATGGCTGAGATTAGTTTGTGTTGTGGCCCAGGCCTGCATATTGTTCAGCTTGTAAGGTTTGCGTTTCTGGCTATGAATGTGGTGTTAACTAATAATGTCACATCATTGTCACCAATGAACAGCAGCTGTAAGTCCACATTTCAATTAACACAAGCTGCAAGCATGACGCTGTCATTTTTCTGCTTGCTACCCTAGTATGGTAGCTCTGCTAGCGTTAGCAAGCTATGTATCGACTATAGGTCAAGTACAGTTAGCCAACTGAGCTAATGGTAATTGACCTAAGGAATCTATTTAAAAAGGGACTCGCATTTCTTCATGCATGTTTTTTACTCTTCATAAGAACAAATGCCGTGCATCGGCAGACGAGTCTCGTTGGAGAGTCCATGCACGGCTGCACCACGGCACGCTAATGTCTGCTAGCTAGCTGGCTAATGTATCCCAATCACACACCCATGATATCATATCACTTGAGCCTTCACAGCCACAAGAAAGGAAACTTACACACTTACATCTTGTTCAGTACTTTATACCACTTGTGTTCCTCTCTTTATGGCCAACAATGTATCTCGCAACGTTGCCTATTTTGTTTTACCGTCAAAGATTACGAAGGGACAAACAACTGCGGATATAAACTGGTAAGTAATAATATAAGTGCACCAACAGATGCGCCCGGTGTCACATCGCGTGCTTTCCTGGCTTTCGTGGTGGGTGTGACGTACCAAGCAGCACCACCAACCAGCAGGCAGGCACCGACGTGACCGATGAGCGGAGATGGTTCTAGAATATACATGGGCAACTGGCGGCCCGGGGGCCACATGCGGCCCCCAACTTCACTCAATGTGGCCCGCAGGTTAATATCAGAATAAATTGATATATTATTGATTTCAGCTGTTACAATTCCAAACATGACCCGCTTGTGTTATCCTAATACTACTAGTATTAAGATTTTATTGTCTTTTTTATCCATCCATCCATCTTCAACCGCTTATCCGTTGTCGGGTCGCAGGGGAAACAGCTCCACCAGAGAGCTCCAGAGTCCAGACTTCCCTCTCCAGAGCAACATCAGTGACTTCCTCCTGCGGGATCCTGAGACGTTCCAAGGCCAGTGAGTTGATGTAATCCCTCCATCTGCGCCTTGGTCTGCCCCCTCGTCAGGGGGCGCCTGATGGAGGGGGAAGGAACTGGTTGGAAAAACGTGTTCCTTCCCCTCTCTACGTGACTACGTCCAACCAGGGAAACTCCCCCCTGTCAGGTGTAAAGGAGCAACTTGGACATTCATGCATGAAGGAAGCACGAGTTCAAGTCCGTTGCTTTCCCCAGGTTGGCGGAGGGAGTGTAGAGCCCAGGATCACAGATTAGATAATTGACACAGGGGTGAAAAATGGGTTACAAAATCGTGAAAAATAAATAAATAATACTATTAAAATTCAGTATAATTGGATAATGAGAACTTATATAACCCCAGAGAAAGTAAATACATTTGATCCTAACATTCCTGATTCATGTTATAATTTAAAATGTAATGAACATAAAGGTGAACTATTCCATTGCTTATGGGAATGTGAGAAGATTAAAACATTTTGGAGGTGACTGTGGTCCATTATGTCTATCAGATTACATCAGGTCCAGTTCCTCTCTGTCCTAAATTATGTCAGTATTTACCCAATTGTACAATAATGATTGACCTTTGCCTGTTTCAGGCTTGCGCTATGTTGGAAAAATGTCAATGCCCCTACGATCGGCTTTTGGCTGAGGAATTTAACGACCATGCATCTTGGCACATGAGAAACGTAACGTACTGTATGTAATTAGGAAGAAACCTGCTGTATTCTATAAGATATGGGAGAGGTTCTTGGACTTCATTAAGCGAGGTAATATTGAAGAGGCCTTGGATGTATAGTGGTTAATTGGAGTATAGTCAGCTGTAGGTTGTGGGTAAGGAACTGTGATGGGGACATTGTGCATTTGTTTGTTTAACTGTATGTAATGTGTTTTTTGCTTGCATTTATGGACAAGATTTTGTTCAGTGTTTGTGCTGCCATGTGGGTGTGGGGGAAAAAATATAAGTGAATAATTGCTTTGAAATTACTATGTTGTAAAGAAAAATGTAAAAAAAAAAAAAACCCATGAAAGTCTGCTAACCATGTGAGGATAGGACCGATCTATGGCTGTGTATTTGGAATATTTGATTAAATGGATCAGACATTCTAGGGCTATTAGCTATTAACTAATATTCAAACTAGGGTTGTCAAATTAACGGAGTTAACTGAGATAATTAATTTGTGAAATTAATTAGATGATCCATGCTTGGATGCCCCGCCCCATACATCCCATTGACTCTGCACTATCTAGCCCTATCTGCATGGCATTGGTTACCATCCTACCACACTGGAATTGTTATAAAGAATAAAAATATACATAGGCATACATACATATGTTAAATACCTTCTGACATTTATCTTTCCCACAACAATATACAGAAGAACATGGCATATGGACATAGTTCGAATGGTGGTGATTAATCATGATTAATTCATTTTGAAGCTGTGATTAATCAGATTAAAATGTGTAATCATTTGACAGCCCGACACTGGTGAACCCCTCTCACCCCCTCTAGTGGGTATGAGGAGCACATTCAGTCGAACACCACAAAGTAACTACTAAACAAAACGGCTACTTAGACCAGGGCTGGACTGAGACAAAAATTCGGCCCGGACATTTCAGGTTGAAGCCACTACAAATACTTGAAATACACCCTTAACCACCACATTTACAGTACAGGAGTCGAGAGGGTCCCCACCAAAATGAGTCTTAACCACTTTAATCCTATTTTATACTTGGCCATTGAAAATAGATAATCTACAAGCTCACTAATTCTAAAACTGTCCTTGCAAAGTTGCCACTAAAGAAATCTGGGGGAGAGCGGTGGTCAGAGTACTTGAAACATAGCTAAAGCTAGCCCATCCCAGTCAAAATTTTAAGATATTTTGGGATTAATCTTGTGGCATTTTGGTCATGCGACGAAAAGAGAGTTGAGCCAGAAGGCAAAGCTCTCTGTCTACCGAGCAATTTTCGTTCCTACTCTCACCTATGGTCATGAAGTGTGGGTCATGACCAAACTAATAAGGTCGTGAATACGAGCGGCCGAAATGAGTTTTCTTCGACGGGTGGCTGGCATCTCCCTTAGAGATAGGGTGAGAAGTTCAGTCACACGAGAGACTCAGAGTAGAACCACTGCTCCTTCACCTGGAAAGGAGCCAGCTTAGGTGGTTCAGGCATCTGGTTAGGATGCCTCTCGGGTGTCTCCCTAGGGAGGTCCTCGACGCAAGTCCCACTGGGAGGAGACCCCGGGGCAGACCAAGGTGCAGTTGGAGGAAACGCATCGACTCACTGGCCTTGGAACGTCTTAGGATCCCCCAGGAGGAAGTCACTAATGTTGCTCTGGAGAGAGAAGTCTGGAGCACTCTGGTACTACGGATAAGCGGTTGAAGATGGATGGATGCATCATAATAGCAAACACATCTGGATAATGGATATGCATCATGACTTCTGTATTGAGATAGGCATTGTATTGGGACTAAATTAAAAATTATGTCGAGTCATACAGAGTAGACTATGCAAAACAACGTAAACATGAAATAAGTATTTCCTGATATAATTTGTGTTATAATTTGATATTTTTATTCAACTGCTAGTGAGACATTAAATAAGATTATCACATTAATTAGCCAAGCAAAATGTGTACAGAAAATAAATATAATAGCAGCAAAAGGAACCATACACAAATTAGGAACCAACATTCAATTGAATTCAATTAATTCCAGTGCAGGAAATTGTTAAATTGATGTCAATCTTCTCCAGGCAAACGAAGGTGAGACATTTTAAATACTGCATGATCTACATGGTTAACTCCTGTAATAAAAAAATAAATAAAACATACCATTAGAGATTTTAGTACCTTTACCATTGGTACCACTGATATAACCGTTACAACATAAAAAATGTTAATAGTATGTGTGTGCCACGCGTAACTCAACATAAATCCATATTCTTACCATTATGGCATTTACAATGTCGTTATTGTTATTTTTGAGAGCACGAACAGCCTTTGCCCTGGACACATTAGCTTGCGACATCACCAGTTCAATGTCCTTTACCTCCACGCCAGCTTCATCAACCTACAAAGTAAGGATAGGATAGCAATAACTTTATGTACTGCATTTCTTTGGCTTCGGAAGTATCATACCCAGCAAAGCCAGGAAAGGCAAGAAGCGCACTGCAACGATAGACCCTGATGTTAGATAGGAGAGTGTGGAGGGCAGAGATTCAGGAGTCCCGAGTTGGTGTTGGCTAGACCGCACTCTTGCACCCACAGTAGGTGTTAGATGTGAGCGTAATGTTAAAATGGCGGTGTTTAGGCATTACATTTGATTAAATTATTCAACTCAAAATTGAGCTTAGCTTGGAGCCAAATAATTGCCAAATGCACATCTGGTTAAGTTAAGGATATTGGAACATGGTTAACCAATGAGATTGTGTGACCTAAAGATTCAGCTTGAGCTTGTAGAGACTGGGATCTACATCGATCGCGTCAACATTTCAGCTGTGAAATGTGTAAAGATCAGTGACGCAAATAGCCTGCATCCTGCAGACTCAGAAAGGAAAGGACGCAATCATGTCACCCTCCGGGGGGGGGGGGGACCCATCTAAAAGACCACCCCTGGATCCCGGGACCCATTACATTGAAAACCTATTTATATTAATTACTGTAATATTGTCTGGGCTGCTACATATTCAACACTAAATTACTGCTCATTCAAAAAAGGTTTCTGAGAATGATTTCACATTCAAATCGGTATGAGCCGTCTGCCCCACTCTTTATTAAATATTCACTATTACCCATTGACAAAGTAAACATTTTTCAGACATGTTTAAATAAAAAAAATGCATACAAGACATTCCGTCTTATTTTCACAAGGCACAAGGCAAAGAGATCATTTTGAATTACCCTATTGTCGCACTTCCAAACATCAATCTTTCATCAAATTTAGAGGCCCTCATCTATGGAACTCCCCTAGATGCTTCACTTAAATCCTCATCATCCTTGCCAATATTCAAAAAACATCTAAAGAAATATCTTATTTCTTCCTCTCTGTAGATTACATGTTTTACCTTGATGCATTATATTTTCCTTTGTGTGTTTGTTGTTGGATTGTTTATTTCTGTTTTTTGTGCAGTCTGTGTTTTTATTTCTTTACTGCACAGCTGCCCCCCTTTGCCAACTTGTAGACTTATGTACTGTTCTTTATGAACTTTTAATCTTTTAAACCAATGACCTCTTCCTACAGGAAAGGATTCCAAATAAGCCAGCTGGCTTCTTCCCTTCCTTGCATTGTATTTTTGTTCTTTGATATGTTATTGTCTATTTTTTGTACTACATGCTAAATAAATAAACCTAAAAACCTAATCACTGGAAGTGAATGAAGATCACTGATCCACATTGATAAAGAAGAAAAAAGGGGTTACCTCTTCTTCTTCACTCTCCTCTTGTACAATCTGTGTATGTGTGTTTTCCTGGATATTTGAGACAGCATCTCCTTGCATCTTGAACTTCTCTGCAGCTGCTAGCTGGGCTTGTTGAGAAAGATCCTCAATCTGTGACGAAATTATTATTATTCAAGCATAAAATTAGGACCACGATAAAAACATTTTATAATTGCATTACCATATGGCATTCATTAACTACTAGTCAGAAGTGAAAATGCTTCTTACCTTGGCTTCTCCAAATACAATGTATGTGTCCGACGCTGGGCTCTTGTAGACATCTGGTTTGGGTATGACAAACAGAATGTTCTTGGATTTGCGAATGGTGACCCTTGTCACTCCCGTCACCTGGCGGAGGCCCAGCTTAGACATAGCCTAAAGACAGATATGAGAACACAAAATCACTTGAATTTCCCTCAGACACTGATCAAGGGAAATCACAGAAACTCAAATTCTAGTAGCGGACCTTTCTCGCCTTCTTCTCACTTCTGCTTTGTTTTGCTTTGCTCACTGGCTCCTCATCAATCTCTGCTGCTGCAGCAAGCTGAGGAGGACAAGTGAGTACTAGTGACATGATTTAAAGTCTATTTATAAAAACTGTCATTTTAACAGTGTTGTCATAGTGTCAAGTGGCTGAGGTCTGTACTGGACATACCTTTGCCTGCTGCGTCGGTTCCTGGCCTTCATCTGGCTCCTCCAACTCTGGTACCGACTCATCGCTCTCCGAATTAGTATCGGACCCTACAAATCATCACGCATTCAATTAATGAGATATACAGTGTGCCAAAGACATTGGTAGAGCTACTGAAAAATGTACGTGACAATCTGCTTATTCAAGCATCACTTTGAAAGACAGATCCATTCACTGGTTATAGAAATAAACTGCACACAAAACGCACTGCACTGAATAAGTTAGGATAGTCTTGTTCTCACTGTAATCACTGCCAGCATTCAGGATATAGCGCCATGTAAACCAAAGTGTTAAGATTGTTACTGATAAAATAATAGTGAAGGATATATGAATTATAAATCCTGCATTGACCTGAAAACGGACAAGGCAAAACACTCTTCACAAGTATATGTCTGAGCTTAAAAAAAAAGAAAATGCTGTACAAGACCACTGTCAAACAATTCACACAAATTAATTTTAACACATGCATATTAATATACTTTCCCACAAGGGAATTTGGGCTATAAATCTTGGGGATGAATACTGTAGAAACAATTGTCATTGTCATTTCCAGTTGACTGGTCATCCGCTGTTAGCATCACACCATCCTGTTTAGTGTCATTATATGCCATTATTTATTAAGCTAAAAATGTGATGCATGTAAAAATGTATTAAATGTCTCAAACATACACATTATTAAAATGTGTATTTTTTTAGTGCTTTGATTAATTGAAAAAGTAATCAATATAATAATCATTGAGAAAATAATCGATAGTTGCATCCATAATTTAAGTAGAAGACTTTCCAAGTGGTGGTTACTGGTTAGTTCCACATCATATACTGTAGGCTAATGCCATGCAACACAGGCACTGCACCGAAAAGGGAAAAAAAGATACCCTTATTTGTCTGGATGACTGGTTCCATTGTGGAATCTTGTTCTGGAGGGGGCTCAGTGAGGAAGAAAGGTGTAGCAGGGCTGGGTGATGATGGGGCCTCCACCACAGGAGCTTGAGGGTCTATAAATGAGTCAACGCACTCCTGTGGTGGAATCAGCCGAGGCAGATTGTCAATCACTTCAGGGGATGAAAGAGGACCAGAATGGGAAGAGCCGGCAACTTCCAAACTATCAGGGGCAGAGACTGAGCCATCAGTTTGAGAGGCTTCCGGAGAATGAGATCGGGTTGTGAAAACTGCCTCAATGGTACTGGACACAATTGCAGTAACTAAGGCTAGAGGGAAGACTGCAGTAGTGGTAGCCAAAACATCCACACTCTCTTGCTTTTCAGCCAGCTCATCATCAATAGATGCCTTAATAACAGCGTGGTCAACCCTGGTGTCAGGGTGTTGCTGAGTGTCATCAACAAAAGGCCATGAAGGATTGCATGATGTCCCATCCACCAGCTCCACTGGTACTTCTTGCTCTTGTGATGGAATCAGCTTAGCCAGATCATCAATATCTTCAGGAGATGAAAGAGGAGAACCCCCTGGAGCAGACTGGGGAGCGACAACTTCCAAACTTGCAGGGGCAGAGTCTGAGGACAGTACTGCATCAGGTGGAGAGGCTTCTGGAAAAAGATATCGAGTTGTGGAAACTGCCTCAATGGTGCTGGACACAATTTCAGTAGCGAACGCCACAGAGGAAATTGCAGTAGTGGTAGCCAAAACACCTTCTTGTTTTTCAGCCAGCTCATCATCAACAGATGCCTCTTCAACAGTGTGGTCAACCCTGATGTCAAAGTGTTGCAGTGCATCATCAATGGAGGACCCAAAAGGATTGCCCGCATCCACCTGCTCCACTGGTACTTGACTTCTAGTGGCTCTTTTATTGGGCTGGATGGCTAAAGCAGCAGAAAATGACATTGGTGCTGGAGCAGCAGGTTGACATGTGACTTTAAAGGCTATGGGAGAGGCCCTCACTGGTGTAACTCTGGGAGAACTTCCAGGTGGTACAACTTGGACCAGATGCACAGGAGAGGAGACAGGTTGGACAGGCTGAGAGGTGGAATCCTCCATATGAACCTCAGAGGCTGTTGATAGAGCAGGTGGAACAACAACAGAGTCTGGTGGAGAAAGGGCAGCTTCTTCGGCTGTGTGAGAGGCAGTAATGTTCACTGTGGACTGGGCAATATACATGGCAGAGCACAGAGAGGACAGCATAGGAATGGTGGGTGGTTTGTGAATGCGTGGAGCAACACTGGCGGTATCAGAAAGGGCAGGATTTGAAGGCACAGTAGCTGGCGTAGTGGTGTTAGATTCAGCAAGGAAGGGCGTGTTGGCCATGCCTGGCACACAGGAGGGTTTAGTAGATTGCAATAAGTTAGTGGCAACCTGTGAGCCATTGGTCTCTCCGACTTTTATTACCTTTGGTTGATGGTTGGCCTGGTGTCCATGGCCAGGGGGTGAGCAAAAAATTGGGATGGCTGGAGGCGTGGAGGGAGGAGTGGAAAGTAGAAGGGAGGATATATACTTGGGATATGAGGTACAGGAGTTTGATGATGGAGACTGGTGCTGGTTGGCCACTGGTACAGCGTTAGGTGCATACAACAGCTCAGTCTCAGATTTAGGGTCATTGTTTCTGGTAGGAATAGGGTGTCTAGTGGTAGTGGGGCAAGGAGTGGAGGAGAAGACCTCAAGATGAGAGGCTGAGGAAGAGACAAGGTTTCAGCTGGGATGCAAACCATCTCTAGGCTCATATCAACGTTGATATGAATGTAATCTGTGGTATATTTTCAAACTCATCTAACCTTACCCAAATTTCCACCTTTAAATGAACACAAAGATGATTTATACACTTCCTACAGCCTTTACGCTTTGAGAGAAAAGCTGACCAACCTGAATCATCATGAGGCTGCTGAAGTTCCTGCTCCACAGTAGGGACAGTCTCTGTAGCTTCCCCTGGCATATCTGTGAAAAAATAAAGAAAAAAGGTTTACAGAGTAATACAGAACGTTATTTCCAAAACGTTCTATGAATTTACAGATACAGCTGCACAAGTCTTGGAACACAATGGCACATTAGATCAATGAGTTCCGTCTATCATACATACATAATGCCAATAACCACGTTCATTCAAATTCAATCGAGTATAAAAACTCATCATAGGCTATAGCCTACTGGTCAAGCTCACTGCGTGCCATCACCTGTTTTCTACAGTGGAAACATACTGTATAATATGTCATGCTGCCTAATCTAGACCTTCCTGTAAATTGATCAATTGTATAATATATAGATCATGTTAACCCACACAATGTGTCTGGTCACAAGTGGCTGGTCTGTACAAAGACAACTTCTATTATGTATTGTACTTGGCAAATACATCATTTCCTAGTGTTTCTAACACTATTGAGCAACCTTCCATGTTTAGCTGTGCCTGCAGTGCTGACAATAGCCTATTTATTTAATATTAAGGAAACTAAAATATAGGTTTTCAGAAGAATAATTTAAAACAAAAGTCTAAACATGACTACAGCATACATTTCTCTTTAAATTAAAAACTTTATATTATTCTCGAGGGGACTGCGCTCTCCTCCTGCACTCTCATTCTGCAAGCCAAGGAGCAATAAAGCCAATGATGGGGCAAATTTGCCTTCTTGCTAAAGCCTGAAATGTGTGATCTGGAGTTGTCTTAGCAAAATGAGGTCGTCATGCAGGCCATTGAGTAAGTTACTTGGCAAAGTTTTAGTTTAATCTGCATATCAGTCAGTCATCCTCAAAGGCAATGTGACATACGTACAGGAAATTATTGTATAATTTTTTTAGACCAATAACGTTACCCAGATTATCGAACAAAATAACCAATGTGCGACATTACACGATCTGTGTGCAGTGCACGCTTCTATGTTGCAGCATTTGACATTTGGAAACACTGTTGTCATGTCACTACGTTGGCCCAGCCCCGTATGTGCCCTCAGTCCCTCCCTACGCTCATTCTGTTATGTAGCTCGGAGCTACAGAATGAGCGTAGGGACTGAGGGCATATACGGGGCTACGTTAGCCCCGTCGGGAACGCACAACAACCGATGACCACAATAACGGTTCCATTATTATTTTTTCGCTATCGCTATTCATAGGAGATTATATCAAAATGTCTTGAATTCCTCAGCATTATTAGGCTACATTACCGTGTTAACGAATAACTTACTGTGAGGAAGGTTATTCCAGGATTGTTGTCTGAATGTCTGTTGTGAAATATCTATGACTCTGCCTGCAACTTCCAGAATCCTTAGCGTGGATTCTTCTTCTTTTAAGGCAGACTGCAACCATTTAGGTGCATACTGCCAGCGCCACCTTCTGTACTGGAGTATGTAGTAACAGTAGTATGACCATAGTAAGACCCTGGGTTACCGTTTGATTGATTGATTGATTGATTGATTGATTGATTGATTGATTGATTGATTGATTGATTGATTGATTGATTGATTGATTGAGTACGTACAGTTTGCAGAAAAAGCACAGGGAAGTACAGTTCAATACAAGGTCTGCTAAAAGGATTTTAACCCAATAACCCATTTAACCCAAGAAAGCCTATGCTTCTTTCCATTGGGGTCCTCATGTACTGAAGTAGCCTGACACTCCGTTTCACTCCAAATATATATATTTTTAATGGCTGTGGCGGCGTGGCTTGTGATTTAGTCTACTTGTCTTGCCAACCCATAGAGCCCCATTGTGAACCTGGAAATATTGAGTACCCTAACGTTTGAGTAGGGGTCCCCAGCATTTAGAAACTGCCAGATACTAAGTTGCATGTTGAGCAATTTTCATAATTAGCATAATTAGCTTAATAAGAATAATCACCTCACTATATCACTATATGAATACCAATGAAGTTGCCCTTTTACCAACTCGTGCTGGGCGTACAGCCAGCGGAAGTGCTCAGCCTGGTATTCCTAAGTAAACCTAAGTAAATTATGCTTAAACGGTTTAACCTAACTTTATTCCTAACCTTAAACTCAGTAAAACGGTGCCAAAACCAGAAACCTAACCCTATTCCTAAACTTAACCCCAGTAAAACATGCCTAACCCTAAATTTATTTCTAACCTTATTCTCAGTAAAACAAAATAAGAGTTATAACTTAACTTTTGACATTTTTGGCAAACCTTTTTAGCAGAGCTATAACCGCTCCAACATGTGACTTTGTGTGTATGGGTGTCTATTAGTTGGTAGCAGCACAGTTACTGTGGTTACTGCGTCATCATCATCATAGATCATCACCATGATAAAAGGCACTGCTCACTTCACACAAGAGTGATTCATTTTAAGCATTCGAAACATTGGAATGCTCTGAAGGATTAAATCTATCTAGAGCACTGTAATTATAGCTTATTTACCATTACCAATATGACCACTATCGTCCAAAACATAGTTTAGAGATGCAGGAACAACCTAAAAAAGAGCAATCTTACACAATCAAATAATATATATATAGCCTATATATATAGCCTATTTTATTATTTATTATTTTACTCAATATAACAAAGGAGTAGTAGACACATTCCTGTTGATGCAGATACTAGCCAGTAGACTACTAGAGTATATTATAAACAATATAAAAATGCTCTCATACCCCATATTACACAAAGCAACAATCCACGTAAAATGGAGCATCTCTAGTCGGGGGGCCACCATGACAACTGTTGACTGCAATAAATGTTTCCACCACTATGTGGTGATTGCAGGCCAATTTCTGTTGTGATGTTTAGGGACCAGATTGTGTGCGTGTCAGCAGTCTGGACCAAGGAAAAGAAAAACCCCAGTGCAAGCATCTTTCAAACACCCAACTCTGTAAAACAGGCTTACACCCACAAAAGGTGGCTTACCAGTGATAGGGGGCAGACATGAGATGGACATAACACTGATCACAATAGCTGCACGCCAACCAGCCACCTAGTAGACTCTCTGGACTTGCAGCTCTGCTTTGCCTCTTTTCAGCTGTAATTACAATTACATGCAATTACACTAGCTGTTGTTTAATATCTCACAACTGTTGGTGAGAAATGTATTCCTTCTATCATCATGTATGTAGATCTACACACCGTCAAACCGTCAGGCTCACAGAATCTTTAAAAGAACGTCCATTGGTAGCTCTGTCTGTCTCTCTAAATGTAGTGTGTGTGACATTGTGCGTGCGCGTGTGTGTGTGTGTGAGAGAGAGAGAAACATTTATTATCTTTTCTACTCCTACTTCCATTGCAAAAGTGGCTTTGCGAGGGAAGGGGCAAAGAAGTATATGACCACTCTGGCCAATGGAGAGGAGAACTTATAGATTCGACTGTGCCGGCAAGACAAACAGATCATAGAATACAGCAGAAACTGTTGCTGCCAGTGTTTTGTTCCTTTTGTTTGAAAGGGGGAAAGTGGTGAGGGCAGCATAATCCTTTCACCGGGCTCCCCCTGGCTGCCCTGGTCAGCGCGATGCTCCAGTGCAGAAGCTCAATGCCAGGCCTGCTGTACCTCTCCTCTCCAAGCATGGATTTTCCACAGCTTTATCTGCCCTGAGCCTCCGGGCCCAGCCAACACACACAATGTAAAACTGCCTAATCAGTTCTGTTGGCACAGACTAACATGTACCCATCCAGAACACAGGTGTATAAATGGAGAAACTGCCTGAATTGTGGCGATCTGTTTTATTTATTTTTTATTTTTATGAGAGTGGATGTGAGTTGTTGATTATGCATGACAAAAAACAAACAAAAAAATAAATAAACATGCTGTACCAGTAACATACGGTAGTTCAACTGCACCTGCCCCGCCATGTTGTTGAGTGATTCATGAGGTAATCACAAAATGGCCATCCAGTTCACAGAAACTGTGAGATTTGAAGTACATGCTCTGTTTTCTTTTCTTATTTTCAGGGTTTCAGTTTCCTTTGTAGGGCCTCTATGGTATTATGAATGGGATCGTCAAATACAGTATTTTCCTTGTGTCAGCACTTAAAGCAGGGCTGTTGGAGGGAACAGATGACATTGATCCCTCCAGTAACAGGCGGGTTCCAGTTGAAACCTCGAAAGGCTACAGGAGACCCATGTTGGAGGCCTTGGCACACACTTCTGATCATTCTTGACATTTCAACACTCATATTCCCCTTCCCCTATTTCCTGTTTGTCTAGACATGTACAACTAAGTCCCAGCTGGTTTACAATATATGAAAAATAATTCCAACTAAATACACTACTTTGATATCTGGAATTGATTACTATTACAGGCCCAAGTGGGTCATTTATGTGTCTCCCAAACTGCCCAGCCCTCCTTTGTAGTAATGTGGGATTGGTCAGGTTCAGGGTGATCCCTGTCATGAGTAAAGAGCAAGGTCAGGGTGAGAGAAGGGTTAACTAATTTTGTTTTGATTTGTAGTATTGTCCGGCCTGGCCCCTCCCCTGGGGCTTAGCAGAGCGGCTATGGCTCTAGGGCATTATAAAAAGGCCTGTGGGCGCTCTCTGCTCTGGCATAGAGGCTGAATGTCTGCAGGACATGCTCAACGTTTGTCTATTCATGTTCCTCTACTAACCATCAGAAGGGCTGGCACATATATGCACAGTGCTCCACACAGGAGCTCTCTATGACAGCATTTAGACAGTGATATAGCAGATAACTGACTGACTGATAGGGAGAGTTAGATGTTGAGCAGTTTAAAGGCTGTCACGTTTAGTTTTAGAGAAGCCGCTTCTGTTCTGGGGCTCATTTTTGTAGTTTGTTTACTTAGTTTTTTGTCAGCCATACCAAAGGTCTCCGATAGTCATTGCAGAGCTGAGTGGTGGAGAAAGCTAACTCTAAAGGAGAATAAACAACTCCTTTTAGTTGGTTTAGTTGCTTTTTAAAACTTTTTGGTCATTCTTCATCCCTCCATTACTCCGGGTTTGTCATCTGACGTTTTGCCAACATGTGGGAGTTCCGGTCAATGTCGTTTTGGCGGGCGGTGTTCGCTGAATTCTATGGCACCATGTTCTTTGTGTTCTTTGGGCTGGGGGCAGCCCTGCGCTGGACCACTGGGCCTCATAATGTCCTCCATGTAGCCTTCTGCTTTGGGCTGGCAGCTGCCACTCTCATCCAGTCCATAGGCCATATCAGCGGAGGCCACATCAACCCGGCCGTCACCTTTGCCTACCTGATTGGCTCTCAGATGTCCCTGTTCCGTGCTTTCTTCTACATCATTGCCCAGTGCCTGGGAGCACTTGCTGGTGCTGCCGTGCTCTATGGTGTCACACCCAACAACATGAGAGGCAACCTGGCACTCAACACGGTAAGATAACCTGGAAGTAGGCTTCCTGGAGCAACACTTCATACTGTATGTTCCAATTGCTGTTACTGTGAGAAATTAAACTGGATTTAGATTCCTATAGAACACATTTCTTTCATGTTACACGTGCACACAAGTTCCATGCTGATACAACTAAGAGAAGAAAATGGTCTGAATTTAGACTCCATATTTATAGTGAGAAAGTAAAGTAGCCTATAGAGTAGAATATAAAAGTATGGGCACCATGGGGAAGCATTCCTCAGTCATTACATTGGGGTAAATATGAAGTCTAAGTGAATGTCTGTACACATATGTAATAAAACACATGTCAATACACGTAATCTGATCTTTGCACAAGAAAGTTGACTTTAGTTTTCTCTCATATCGGTCAACGTAAACATTGAAACTAAAACAAATCTATAATTTCAATTCAATATCTACAATTTGTTTATGACAGTACCTGTGTAAATGGTAATCCAGAAGGATGTTGGTTGATTGTATGTTATTAAATCCCACCTCTTCCTCTTTGCCTGTCTTCCAGCTGCAGCCAGGCATCAGCCTGGGCATGGGCTGCACCATGGAGGTCTTCCTCACCATGCAGCTGGTTATCTGTATATTCGCCGTAACTGATGAGAGGCGCAACGGCCGCCTCGGCTCCGCTGCTCTGGCCATTGGATTCTCTGTGCTCATGGGACACCTTCTAGGGGTAAGAGCAGTGGTACTTTACTGGAGTACTTCCGCTTTTCAGTACTTTTACTTCTACTCCACTACATTTCAGAGGCAAATATTATATATCCTACTTTTACTTAACCACTTCAGCCCTACAGTATACATTTCCGCCCGATCTACCAGCTCACAATCTGCTATTTTCTGAAGATTGTTATACATTTATTTGGAAACTTGGGATATTTTGCATAATGAGTACTTTTGGTACTTTAAGTACATATTGATACCAATACTTTAGTAGTTGTACTCATGTACATTTATTATTCTGGACTTTCACTTGTAACCAAGTATTTCTACATTGCAGTATTGATACTTTTTCCACCACTGGGTAAGAGCCAAACTAGAAGGCAGTGGACAGTAGAATAATATAAAGGCTCCTCAGGGCCGTAAAATATAATGAATGGAGGGATTTTTTTTGTTTTTTTTACTATGACTGGGTTATTGTTGCAATATTTGTTTCACAGTTTAAGTTGACGATTCCCCCTCTCTTTGATTTAGATGTACTACACTGGAGCAGGAATGAACCCAGCCAGGTCTTTTGCCCCTGCAGTAATGGTCCGAAATTTCGTCAACCACTGGGTAAGAGAATCATGTTCATCGACATTTCCACAAGGACTCATTTACTACAAGATGTTTAGATGGTGTACAAGCTGTACAGTGTACAGCAGTGGTTCTCAAACCTTTTAGCCTGTGACCCAAAAGAGAAATTAGCACACGTTTAAGAAGTACTGAAATGGCAGATCTACAAGCTCAATTTGTGGAATTTCTTAAATTTTTATTTGATTTATTCATGAAATTACTTTGAAAAAAATAAAGGGACCTGACCCATAGAAAATTGTCTGTGACCTACAAATGGGTCCTGACTCTCTGGGAACCACTGGTGTACAGTATTGAAATTACCAACACGTCCATTACTAACCAGCTCCAATTCCCCCGTGTCCTCTCCTTTTGTCTTTTACCTATGCTATAGGTGTACTGGGTGGGACCCATGATTGGTGGTGCCATGGGTGCTCTCGTGTACGACTTCATGCTGTTCCCTCGTATGCGCGGCCTCGCCGAGAGGATGGCCATACTGAAGGGCAGCCGGCCAGAGGCCGAGGGCCAGCAGGACAACAGGGGAGAGCCTATCGAGCTCAAGACACAGGCCCTATAAGCCTGGGGACAAACATTGGCCTTCTGACCCCCCATCCCATCCCATCTCTTTACCCATGCATCCATCCTCAGTCCACATAACTGGCACACACTCATTTCCACGCACATACCTCCTCCCTCGTTCTGATCCAAGCACTTAGAGTAGATACTTGAGCCCGCACCCACAGTAGCAGGACACCTCTAACCATATTCACACGGCGGCCATTTTGCTCTTGTGTCATATTTTGAGTATGACAAGAACAAAATGGTCAGTGAGTCATTATGGTAATTTGTTAAACACACAGATTAGGGCAACCAAAGCCCTCTGATAATCCACTGCACCAACCCCACCTCCCCCCCACATCTCCCCCTTGGACTGCAGGACAAAGATGGAGGGTTCAGAAGATGACTTGCCACTGAAGAAAGCACCCACTGGGTCACTCCTGGCTGACCAGGTGGCTGTAACTGCTCAGGACAGGGGCATCTCTCTCTCTTTCTCTTTATCTCTCTCTCTCTTCTATCTCTTTTGTAGTCTGTTAGGAGTGAAGCTACAGTAGAGCAGTGGACTTCTGCATGCTTTTCCATTTTGATCTCTCCCTTTTGTTTTGTTTTGTTTTCATGAACTTTGGGTACCTGACATTTATGTACTTGAAAAATTCACCAGGATTTAGCTGACTCGAATTCTATGTGATGTCACGTGTGTTCAGTGTGTGTGTGTGTGTGTGTGTGTTCGGGTGTGAGTGCACACGTGTGCATGTGGATGGGAGCATGTGCGTGTCTGAGTGCATGACAGTGTGTTCTTGTGTGCAGTCTGTGCACACTTGTGTGTGCATGTGGATGGGAGCATGTGCGTGTCTGAGTGCATGACAGTGTGTTCTTGTGTGCAGTCTGTGCACGCTTGTGTGTGCATGTGGATGGGAGCATGTGCACTTGTGATTGCATGTCTGTGTGTGAGCGAGCGAGTGTGTGTGTGTGGTTGTTTCTTTTTATTTTTGGGTTTTCATTGCCTCAGTCCTTAATTTGTTTCTAATTCTATCATGCTTTTTTTGCAAGCTTACTTTAAGGAAAGAACAGCCTTTCCCTTCCCTCACTGAGTTTGCAAATGTTTCAGTTTGATTCACAAGTTAAAGAGATTTAAAATCTAGAGTGCTCCCCTTGTTATACTCAATGCCTAATGATTTATGCCTTCAAATCAAGCCTTTTCAAACAACATAATTTAATCTTGATTCTTTGTGTCAGCTTGGGAAGCACACGCACCGTCACATTTATATGAAAATAAACACAAAACACTTATAACCATCTGGTCTTTTCTGAACTCAATCTAGTTTCAAAATGTATTATTGTCACAGCATTCATTTCCCATGGCATTTTGGGTAGGTGAGTCCATAGTTTTGTGCTGAATGTATGTGTTATATTTTAATCCATATGTTGAAACACATTTGTCTTTTGGTGCTTTGTTTTTAGGGCAGCATTTATCATAGGTTCATGTACAGGTGTGTGGTAGTTGGTTTGCCTTTACTTTCTTGTGTCTACCACAAAGAGAGCATCTCTGGCTCTGTCATGTGGAACAAGAATTTTCTACTTAGCTGTGTTCTTTGACATGACTTAAGACCCTTTGTTATTTTCACTTATGTGGTTAGAATTTAAGAAGTGTGTGGTGATGTAGTGGCTTCTTTCTGGTGTTGGCAAACACCTGGGGCTTTCTCTTTTCTACAAAGAGGATGGGGTGCCAATCAGGCATGAGAGACTGACTTTCGGGAGAAGAGAAAGTCACCTTGAGGCAACTGAATCTTGAGCTTGTTTGTACAGGGTGGTACATGTGGCACCCGTGTTTTCATAGAATATTACATAAGAGGGAATGAAACTTGAAGGTGAAACTCCATATCGGCTTCCCATCCCATCTCCCCTCCACCCCGCCTTCATTCACCCTACCTCCTCCCTCTGTTTACATGGCGGCCATCTTGTTCTAATTGATGAGGGTACAGCTAAAGCCCAATTTATACTTTGTCACACAATAGTTGCTTACCAAAAATAACAGATTTTTGGCAAACACATGTACAACAAAGTATAAAATATGACTTAATGCTGCTGAGACTCTAGTTCCGTTATGATAGTAACTGAGCCAGACATGTAAACCGATTCTGAATTCCTCTTTCCTCTGCATTTTCGGTTTGATTTCTCCTTGCAGGAGTTGAATAGAATTGTGAGTAGAATTTTTAGTGACTTATGTTGAAATTAGAATTTGTGTTCTAATGGAAAATCTTTGTGATGTACAGTGTAAAGTTTTTTCTTGCTTTTTTAATTACCATGATTGTTGAATGGATAGAAATTACAATATTCAAGTTATACAATGTCTCCTCTGTGGCCAATTGATTCTGGAAGACATGCCATATGACCTTTATGGTTTAACAGCCTTTATACAATGGGACATGCTTCAGAATCACATTACCATGGATTCACTATTTTTATATGTTAAAAAAAGTCCACAAATCAAGAATGTTTGATTCTTTGTCTGCCTTCATTAAGGGTGTAAAGCAATGTGATTTGAATGGTTCCTGACATCAATGAAGAGAAAACAAAGACATATTCCTTTACACAATACATTTTAACCAACCTATACTTATTTGACCAGGGTTCCCAGGGCTTTAAAAGTCTGCTAGTATTTCCCTCTACACCAAATCTCTTCGCCAAAAATAGAAGATCTACAAGCTCACAATGGGTTGTTAGTGTGTAGATCTCGTATGATCTCTGACTGTTTAGCCCAGAATAGGGACGTGAGGGGTTAAAGTTGTAATAGGATTCTTCATGGATAACCTTTGGGGTTTTGTCTAAATCCAGGGATAAGATCCATTGGATTAAATGTCTACCATTGAAATACTGATTTTTAGTGCGTCCATTAGAGCACTGACCAGTGAATTTAGCGGATTGTTCCTCACTGACCATCTTCTGAAATGGTGGAAAATATATTTTTGCTTGATCAAAATATAAAATGTACTTGTAAACATGCATTTCCAGGATTCAAAGAACCCTAGAACCATATAATATGAAGTACCGTGACTCTCTTTCCATTAAAAAAGTAAATTCTATTCTAACATATTAAACAGTGACGGTTCGGGCAGTCAGACCATAGTCAGACAAAAACGGTATACTGTATGTTCCGTTATATTTCTGTGGTATATCTGTGAGCAACTTTACTTCAGGGACATAACAATTTTTTTGTACACACATTTACAGGAAACGCATTTTGTCAGCATATTTAGAATATAACGAATATATCGAGGAAAGAGTAACTAACATACAGACCAGGAATAGTTCTTCCAAAGTATACACAAGATAAGCAAATTTATATATAACAATAAATACATGCACATATTACACACAATAGGAAATTTGTCTCTGTAGCAAGCATGCAATCAATGCATAACAAATTGAATTGTTTTACATGTTGCAAAGCTGGTCATTGGTATATAGATCGTGCTATAGATCTTTTATAGATAACTCAATTTGATGTAAATGAGTTTATAGTTTGTTACAAGTTCCAACTAATGACAAGTGCTAACAAACAAAAGTGTAAGTGAACAAAGGTTATCATAACACTATTATTTAATCTGTAACTGAACAACTCCTTTCTTATAATTTTGTTGTTGTCTGTATTGTAAGTTGATCCTGCCATTATGATGACCAGGGGTGGAATTGTACAGTAATATTCTACTCAAGTAGAAGTAGTTGTGCTAATTTACAGATTAGTAAGACAAATGTCGTTGGAAATCAGGTAAAAATACATAAGTTGCTTTTTTCGTATTATCTCATATAGCAGTATATGAAAGGGCCAACTTAAATGAAAGGGTAAACTCTTCTCTTCAATATCAATATACTTTAAAACTAACACCAATCTCTCTCCAATTCAGTGATGCTCTCAAAGGTGACAATAGTTTCATTAAAAGCTTTCTCAAAGATTGCCTTACAAGGGATAAGAGGTTCGAATCAAATTTAAATAGAATATCCTCCTGATTGTGCCATAAAAGAATAACGGTAGGATACTCTGTAATTATACTAAGTAGTATTACTGATTTTAGAGTGTACTCAAAGTTTATTATTATTACAGAAAATTAACAGAACATTTATGATTTCAATTGTCATAACTAGCTAAAATTACACTAACTAATTTAAGTGCAGAATGCTTTTTAAATAAACTTTAAAATCACACCCGTGTGAAGTGAGTGGTGCAACTCCGTGTGGGGGTCCCCGGAAGTTCCAGGCACCCAGGAACGCGCCCAGGGTGGCCGGCCCAGTTCCGGCGAGCCACCCCGCGTCCAAAATGGTTGAGAAATGACAGTGTTACCGTGTGGGGGTCCCCAGGGGGTCCCTCTACTGTACTGTAACACCCCAAATCATCACATACGGTATACAGTTAATATAGATAGAGATATAGATAGTATCTATCTAATATGTGTGCATGTGTTAGGCTGCGCAACAGTGACACTTGGCTGTGAAAACCAACCAAATGCTATTTCGTGCTCAGACAGACAGACCCAGTCCAGGGAAACAGCCAGGGACCCAGGGACAAACATAGCTGTCTATAGGGGTGCAATAATAATTTCACGGCCTATAAAATAAAGGCGAAAGCCGCTAAAAGAAAACGTAAAAAAAACATTATTATTTCACAGTTAATACTGATACACCTCAACACATGGAGTGAAATATAAAAATACACTAATGCCAGTTCCATAAACACAAACAAATACGTTTTGTGATGGCAACTTCTACACACAATATTCAAAGTTGGCTCCTCCTCCCCGACTCAATGACAATAGTGCACACCTACCCAAATGATGACACTCAGAAATGTCCTAAACAAAAGTAAAATAAGTGGGCTGAATAGGTATCACTAGGGAGTTCATGTCTCAGGAGGGCGGCGACGAGTGAATACAGAGTTATACAGGCTAAGCTTGCTAGACTGAGACCCCTTCCACACGAGCTTGTGCTGTTAACCGCACAAGTTTTGTAGCTGGCATTAAAGTTTCGAGCGATAATTTATATCTGTCTCATCTAGAAGCCCCACGGCTATTTTTGGAGAAGAGATTTATAGACATTATGTGCAAATATAAAATAGCTGTGATACTTAAGGTAAGTGGTTATGGTGAAATAAACCATTAGCACTTCATGAACAGATGCACAAACAATATTAAAGGCTTCCCTTTACAGGTCAAACACCCACCATTCATTCACATACAATACACGCATTAATAAATAACAATTAAGCAATTGATACCAGTGAGCTGGCGGTTATGAAAGGCTCATCATAAACCTGCATGAGTTGTTTTGGAGGTGGAAAGCCTGGTGACGTGAAGTTAGTTTGGAGGGGGCGAGGGGACTTTGGCATCACCGTTTCAGCAAATAGGTGGCATTCGCTGTACACACGGAGACGACAAAGTAGCGTCTCCGAAGCTTGCCACACTGGGAGCTGGTTTAACCCATTCTGACCTGAGATCAGATTCATACGAGGTTTCCACTGGACACACACTGGTCTGATTAACCCGTTCTGACCTGAGATCAGATTCTAAAAATGTCAGTCGCTCTTCGATTTTTCAAAAATAGCAGACCTACAAGCTCGTAGCGCGCCACTCGGTGGCGCGCTATGAGCTTGTAGATCTGCTATTTTTCAATAGCTAAAGCATAACATGATGCTGACACCAAAATGGGTTCCCGGTCAGAATGGGTTAAAAAAGAACCGGTTAAGTCCCCTAAAACGCGGTCTCCGTGTGGCAGAAAGGGCATTCCGGCTATAAATACTCACCTGTTTCGACTGTTATCAATCGACAAGACCGCAGTGATCACTTGGGATCAGTACGATTGTTTTAGACGAGGATGGGCATGCTCTGCCGATTTATAGAACGAAAACCCGGAAAACGACAGGATGCAGGTTGGCGAACATCCGTTAATATTAGGACCGCGCTGCGACATGCTTGCGGTTATGTTTAGGTGAGGGTATGAGGAGGCTTGTCATTTTCAGTAGGCTCCCAGCATGTCCAGTAGACCGATAAGATCGGTTAACATGTTATCAACGCCAATTGCAGCCAGTAGGCTCCAGACTACATGCAGTAGGTCCAATCGGCTATATAAGATCGGCGTAATAAGTAACCTACTGGGAATTATCGGTTGTTTTTCGGTCGAAACGGCTCAAATACTTGTGCGGGTAACGCAGAATACGTCCTCGTCTAGACAGCACCTGAGAGATGCTGTTTGCTTGTTGCTGTTCATCTGAATAAACTTATAAGATATACATTCACCTTCCGGATGGACATACGTATATTATATATTATTTCCATAACACAACACAGTAAAAATAAAAACACTGTATATACAATGGTAGTAGTAAGTAGTCTTGCTGAGCCATGAGGCCCATAGTGCAGGTGCCTATCTCCTGTTTCTGTAGTACACCCCCTGGACATGACACTAGAATGTCGCAGGGGCTTACCCCCAATCCAACCCTTGATGCTGAGTGTCAAGCAGGGAGGCATTGGGTCCCATTTTTAGAGTCTTTGGTATGACCTGGCCGGGGATTGAACCCCGACCTCCCAGTCACAGGGCGGACACCCTAACCACAAGGCCACTGAACTATATACAATGGGGGGGTTATCATGTCCTCCCCCCTTGGGCCTGCTGAAAGGTGGAGTTTCGGAACCGGCTCGCCGGAACCGGGCCAGACCCCTGGGCACGTTCCTGGTGGTCTGGATGTTCCGGGGAACCACCGGGGACCCCCCGGGAACCCCCACACGGTAACTCTGTCACCACTCACTTCACATGGGTGTGATTTTCCATATTCATTGATTGTTTTGTTGAATGATCTCTGTGAATCTGTGTTCATGATTAAATGATGATGTTTTATAAGAAAGTTCTAATGACTATACCTTTAATTTTATATCTGGAATTTGTGAATATCCTAGAAACTATCTAACTAATCCTGTTGTGAAATGTGAAAGAATTTTCAAATGCAGAATAATCAGAACGTACTAACTTGTATCTTTTGCAGCTTTTTCAGCCAAAGTGAGTATACAGTAATGTCAATCAATAGATCGGAGGTTTGTGCTCATTTTTCTTAGAATTCTGCCATAAAAAATGCAGGCACCTCATTATAGCTTAAGCATTAAGTAACACACATCATGTGTCCATGCCTGATGAAATATTAAAGGGATTGTGACATAAAAAAAAAACGTTTTTATAAATTGTCTTAATTAGTTTAGGTTTTCTGAGCTCAATTGCACCCAAAAAACCTGAACATTTAACATTCAGTAGATTTTCTGTGGTTTTCTGGCTCAAACAAGTGCTCTGATTGATGATCCCATATATGTCAATGGGGTTTGCCAGCAGATGTCACTGTTTTCCCTGTTTTCATTGCAGCTCAAAAGGCTTCAGAACACACAGAGAAAACCACAGACACAGAAAATCCACTGAATGTTCAAAGTTTAGGTTTTTAGGGTGTAATTGAAGTCATAAAACCTAAATAAAATCAAAAAAATCTAAATGTAAGTCATGAAACCATTACATTTACATCATAGTGATAACATTCAAATCAATGTAAAGTAGTGTATAAAATAGCATAGACTGTACAGCAGGAATTTCACTTGCATGAACACACAATGATAAAATATCTTACTAATATTCTCTCACTTCATGGTATCTTGAACTCTACCTTGTACCATCCAAAAATATAACTTTCCCAAGAATGAAAGTTCAGTATAAACTGTATAAACTATAAAGTATAAAGACAGAAGAAATTAATTAAAGTCCCCCACCAAACAATTGGTTGGTGTTAATGCATTTGTTCCTTGGCTGATGCTGAATGATCCTTCCTCTAGTTTTAGAGGAAACCCGTGTTCTACTAAAGAGTTTGAGGTTATTTCCTGTAATTGTCGAAATTTCTATACTGTAGATATCATAGTATTTTATACTGTAGATACCGTAGTATTTTATACTGTAGATACCGTAGTATTTTATACTGTAGATACCGTAGTATTTCTGTTCATTAACCTCTTGATCCCAATGTCTCCAGAATTTCATCGATATCCATCGGTGGACCACTACTAGAACACGAACACACACACACACACACACACACACACACACACACACACACACACACACACACACACACACACACACACACACACACACACACACACACACACACACACACACACACACCAAGTAAGAGAAGACCGTAAGGTCATGGTATGTAATGTAAATCATACATTCCACATGCACAAAAATACAAAAATGCAACCTACTCATTGAAGTCGCCAGGAAGTGACTCTGCCCCTCCAACCATGTTCGCATTAAAAGGCGAGAAGCCGGGCCTGAAGAAACCCAGACAGTTAAAAACATTAATAAAAACCTCAGTTCTCTCAGAAGACGGTACAGATCAGGCATGCAGGTTTGCTAATGATGTGTACATATTTTCAAGCATATAATCAAGCATACATAGCAGATCAGACAGAATATCAGACAGAAAGCACATGACTTGTGCTTTCGTTTGAAATGTACCCATTCTGCATACTGTGAAATAAAGATTTCAATCAATAAAAAGACAATTTACAGTTTTCCAATCAAGGTGTTCTACCTTTGGCTCTGAACCTGTCATTCTGTCTCTGACATCAATAAAATGACTAATAACAGGTCAAGTTAAAGTGTCCCCTCCAGTGACCGGCAATAAATGCCCCATTGCTTCCATTCTTCACAAAATGATAAATGCTCTCAGAATCAGCATATTCACTTGATGAAAATGAAATGTACTATTCTCGTGCCCCCCCCCTCTCAAACTTCAACATGACGTCACGCCATATCGATATACGATATATCGTCACATGCCTTGTACTGTACTGTGTACCGTACTATACTGTGTCGTACTGTACCGTACTGTACGTTAATTATGATAGTTGCATGGATGCACAGTGCATTATATCTGGGGAGGCAGGTGTTGTGCATGGAGAGATGTGCAAACAGTATGGTTTGGTAGGAGAAGGCGAACAAAGGCGAACGTATAAACGGCCGGCCCCCCTTTCAATTAATGTAGCAAGATGTTAACTCCATAGACACATACAAAACAGAAAAAGCACAAAAACTATGGTGCCCCATCTTTAATCGTGATTCTAGTTTGTATTTGTGAAACTTAAATAAACAAAAACATTTGATAACAACAAAATTATTTCTGGCTCATACATGTCTTGTTTCTCTTTTACTGTTATATTCAATATTATGTAATTCATCATTTGGATTCTCTTCAGTATATGTACTGTGACTCAATCAAATTGAGATACCGGTATGTACTTATTGATTGTTTTTTATTAATCATGTTAGTGTTTTCATGTTCATGGGAAAGGTAAAAACGAATAACTAGTTCTGGCAAGACACTTTAAGGCTGCATTTGAAGAGGTCATTTGGAAATATGAATGCATGAGTGACAGGACTCACATGGGGTAGTGATGGTGATGGGAATCCTGAGACATCACATTGGAAGCAGCAGGTGAGGCTGCACCTGCCTCCCTGCGTGCACACACACACACACACACACACACACACACACACACACACACACACACACACACACACACACACACACACTTTATAATAGAGAAATGAGTGTTACATGCAGAGTGTAAAATATGTGTATAATTTGACAGTAGTTTCTTACGGGACCACGTTAGTCCGCAGTGACACCCCAATATAGCCACGGCTCGATGATGGTAAGGGGTCATCTACATAAAGAAAGCAGAAGAGCAATTACACACACACACACACACACACACACACACACACACACACACACACACACACACACACACACACACACACACACACACACACACACACACACACACACACACACACACACACACACACACACACACACACACACACACACACACACACACACACACACACACGGTGTTGGTGGGTTTAATGGTTCGCATTTACTATGAAATCGTACGTTTTTGTCTGTCAGTGTACTCACACAAAATCCCCATACATGGGTAAAGCCCCCATATATGGTGCCCAGGTCTCGTGACATCAACAGGGATGGAGATCCCTGATCTCATAGTAAATGCGACTTGCTGTCGCAATTAGTCTACTTGCCAGCCCATAGAGCCCCATTGTGAACCCATTATGTTAGAAATGTCGAGGCTGGCAAGTAGACTATATAGACTAATCCATAGAGTTATCATCAATATTGGCCGGCAGCAACTCTACATCTGACCTCAAATCTCAAATCCTTAGATCTCCATGTATGGATATATGTCTGACATGCCATATGTTGATCCTTCCCCATCCATCCTTCCTCTTTCCCTTTTGACTGATACCTGTCCACTCTAGACGGGCCTGCCCCAAAGTTATTAGTGCAACGCGCCCAGCGAAAACTAGAGTTCCCATCAAACCCTGTACAGTCAAGATAATGTCCCCGCTACCACCCTCTGACCTGTTCTGACATTCTATATGTTGATCTCATCAAACTCTGTACACTCAAGACATGCTCCGTATATGTCCAGTACAGAATTCATTCCATGTTGATCTGACCTCCCCATGCCAAAGCATCAGCACTCACCCAGCAGTCTCCCGTCAACGAGGCGGATGCGTGCACGCAATCTCGCCCTAACGCAACCTCGCCCTTAGGCGTCTTAATGGTAGTATGTATGTATGAATAGAGAATAGTCACCTGTGTAGTATTTACGGAACTTGTCATTTTTAGGAAATTCCGGGTACAGAAGTGTGATATTCTCAATGTCTCGGATACGATCGCCAAGGCAACGAATCTCAAGGTCTCTCTTGGTGAAGGGCTGAATGTTCTGGATTTTCTGTCCTCCATCTAAGTAGAAGAAAGAGTGCATGTCCATGCGTGGATAAGAAAGTGTGAGTGAGTGAGTGAGTGAGTGAGTGAGTGAGTGTGTGTGTGTGTAAGACTTGTAAAATGATTTAGTCATTTGAGTTGTACTGTAACGGTAAAATGATCTACAGTTAGTCAGCAACAGTCTAGGCAAGAAACCTATGACCATAATGACAACCCTGCTGAAAAAACTCCTATGAAACCCACAAACACTTACTTTCAGAGGCAGCCACGTAAGCAATTGTGATGCCCCCAATCTCAGAGTCACTAAAACGCAGTAAGAAAGTGCCATTGGGCCTGTCTTGGAGAATCAGGTGGAGGTGCTGTTTCCCAATGAAGCCAAATATCAACCTAATAGAGGGAACATTATGCAAATTAACTTTCATTAACCCTCTTATTACCAGCCTTAAATCACATCTTTTTGTGGCTTAGGCCAGATTTGGCGACTTTTTGAATGACAATAGAAATATGTGCGATATGAGCACAATATCACCAAATATCTCATTTTCAAGCTGCATTTCTTCACTTTACAAATAAATTAGAACCATGTCTCTAGCATGTTCCATCGTTTACTTATAGCACTTATAGCAAAAATGAAGCATTTTAGTTCACTGAAACCAAGGTGTAAAATGCTTATTAATAAATAATGGCAAATGCTAGAAAGAAGATTTTTATATCATTGTAAACTACAGACTTGCAGCTTCAAAATGAGACAATCTGTGACATTGTGGTCACATCTCACATTTTTAGATTGCCATTAGATTGCTGGCCAACGCCAGCCAATTCTGGCGAAAGCCCCATTTCTTAATTCATCATTTTTATGCAAAAATAAACTTCTGCGTTAAAATACAATCACGCCATCTTTTAGAGTCATTTTCAAGTAGTACCCCACGATTTACACCAGATGGCGGGAACGTACCATTATGCTGAAAATCTCTAAAATGTGTAAACTGGTATAACACTTCCGGTTCAAAAGGACGTAAACAACCAATGAAAGATTGTCCCCTACAAGATAGCCTCACTCAGTCGGAATGCTAGGCTAACAATAGCTTCATCATAAGTTAGTCTAAAATCACCCAAATCTAGCCCAGAAGATCCCAAAATATCAGATTTTTTGCCGCGATTCACATAGAGACGGCGCGCGTGCACGATAGTGCACGATCGCGCGGATTTCGGCCGGTTTTTAGTAGATTACATAAAAATAAAAAATAAAATGCAAAAAAATCGGGAAAAAATGATAATTTTATTAATTTTTTTTGGAATTATTGTCTACCACGTCCACAACGTCCTTGGCCTTGAGGGATTTGTTGATAGCACGTCAGAAAACACGTCGTTGGCCATAAGCGGGTTAAGAACATCCAGTGGAGGATTGTCACACGGTAAATTTAGTTGAGTTCTGTACTTAAAGGGGCATTCCACTTATTTTCAACATTTTACTATGTCATTAATATACCTTAGAGCTGTTAATGGAAATAATAAAAAAATCCCCCGAGATGTGATTCACCATGCTTGTGCTTGTTGCACACAAGTAGTAAATGGCCTACTAGTGCGCAAGCAGAGCGCGCAAGTACCAGGGTATAACTGGTACAACTAGCTCTCAATGATGACGTAATAGAGATGTGGATTAAAGGACCCAATGCCAGGGTGTAATTGGTTTTCGATGGTGACGTAATGACGATATGTTTTAGTGTCGCTCTCTGTTGCTGTCTAGGTTTGAAATACAGCAGTGGTCAGTGGTCCCTCAGTGCCTGGTGGTGCATCGACATACTGTACACACATACCCAGCCGATACATACCCCCCATTGACCTTATACCAATTTTGAAACGTTCTTTAGTTATGTCATCGAGAACAGTGGTTTCTCATTGGCTGGTGGAATGTACCGAAATACATACCCAGCCGATCGCTGTTCTTGGTCCCGATTGGCCGAGCGACGCCACCGACATACGCAGCAAATTACAATACTTGCGCGCCCTGCTTGCGCAAGTAACAAATATGTCAAATATTGCCTGTATTATTCTGTGCAAGTAAGACAACACCGTTATCTCACCCCTCACTCCAGTAGGCCTTCAGCTGTCTCTTTGTCAACTCCATTACTCCCTCGAACCACTGCCAGAATGTGAACGGCCGCCCAGGCAGAACCTCCTGCAGAGCATTGGAGTTTGACAGGAGATAGAATCAGCTTTGTGTAATGTGTGCAAATTAGTTCAGTAGATGTAGGGGTGGGCGATATGGAAAAACATAATATAACAAATTATTTTTCAAGCGGTTTTCATGTTGGCTTTTATGGTTATTTCTTAAGTGACTACAACCACCACCTACAAGGTAACAAAAACTAAAAGAAAAAGGAGTAACAGCTCATTTAGACCAAAATACTTTTGTTCTACATAAGTATAAATGAAGGTATAGAACTGCAAACCATAGAATGTGCATTCACTGTATCGGCCTACAATAAACGAACATGGCGGTCGAGACATTGTATCGTCTCAATGATGATTATCACCATATCGCCCACCTCTAAGTAGATGTCTGTATTATGCATAATGTGTGTAGCATGTGTGTGTGTGTGTGTGTGTGTGTGTGTGTGTGTGTGTGTGTGTGTGTGTGTGTGTGTGTGTGTACAATGCGGATGCGTGTGTATACCTTGTTAAACTGGGTCCAGGACACCAACATGTTGCTGTAGTCTCCTGAGATGTCTGGCTTGTCAAAAATCTTCTGGGCCAGAAAGTGTTGGTTGTACTCATCTAGGCACCGGGGTGTTCCCACCTCCGACATGAGCTTACTGTTGAGGGTTACGCACATCTCCTTCCAGGGAACACGCTCCGGCACCACAAACGGCATCCTGTCCTGATGATATTGTAAAGTGTGTTAGCCACGTAAACCCTATACTTAGGCCCAAGGGCTCTATAGGCCTACTACGCCCCCTCCTGTTTCCGCTGTACACAAAATATCTTCACTAGGGATGCTATGGGTTCAAGTGGTCAATATGTCTCTCATGACAAGGCTGGATTCAGGCCTATTGAGCTCTGAGAGGCTTTTTGGCTGATTGGAGAAGCTCTGATCATCCATCTCTGAGGGCTGCAATTATTAATTTATTTTGAGTCTTTTTAGCAGTCTTGAGGACAGTGGTTGATAAAAGAAAACATTTTTATGTCCTACTTATTTGTCCTATTTCTGTCAATACCCTCCCCAGTTGGGAGGGTATTCCATGTCCAAGAGATTTCTTTCTTAGGTAGAACATTCTTAACACAACAACATTGTTTCATTCATCAGCGAATACATTTTAAAGTAATTTAACAGGAACTACACTAAACCCTCTGATGCGTTTCTAAAGCAGTTGAACATGGAATGCCCTACTACCGTTTGGTGTTTTGATGGTGGGTGACCACTTACGATAACTTACATGTCAGTGTACAAATATAACCAAATGTATCCCATTTGGTTTACAAATGGTTTAATTATTAATGGGTAAATTATGATTTTACTTTACTACTATACTGTAAGAGTGATCCATGCCTACTTTTACATAGCTTATACATGACAATCTTCATATTGCTACTCATAAAAGTTATTATGACATTGACAAATGTTATTGTTATTGTTTTGTGTCTGTAGTATCACGTTTATTCTGTTTACTGTTCCATGTGCATTTCATGTGCATTGAATTGACTGATATATTTCCATTAATAAATAAATATATCAATAGCCAATGACTAATCCTCTGAATGAAGCAAATTCTTACATACAGTAAGCAATATTGGCCCTTTGCCAAAACAAAATTCACTGGAGTGGATATGACTCCCACAACCAGACTACCGATAAGCGGTTGAAGATGGATGGATGGATATGACTCAAAAGAAGTTGTGGTTTGGTGTCATAGTAAAATGTATTATGCTGCCTGATGTCTCCAGATCAACTTCTTCCTCACTTTAATCCAAAACAGCCCTGTAGTACTGACCACTACCTACAGGGGACACCACTTGGGGCAAATCATAGACATAAAGGTTCTTCCGGCTCTGGGGCGAATGCTCTCAAGAGACGTCAAGCTTCTGCGTCACAGAGCGGATGTTTCGGGGCTGACAAGTCCCGGAAAAGATGCGCTGTGATTGGCCAGTAGTCACTTGAGTGGCAGCGTGGCGTAGCGTGACTTCCGCACTTCCCCCGCCCAGAGTGTCAATTGTTCCACCCTCCCGTTGACACACATGGCTCCAACGAACTGCAGCGGCCCATGGGGCATCTATTTGTTTTTAAATATCTCTGGGGAAAATTACCAACAAGCACATGAATTGAATAATGAACACATAAGTGTGATCTACTTCCTCATTCCAGACTAGAATGAATAAGAAGGATGGTGCACGGAGGCGCGGCCTAGGCTCCTGCGGGAGGTTTGCACATGCTCAGTGTAAACAGGAACTGCGATGATGAGGTGTTCCAACAGAGGTGCTAGAGGTGCATGAGAGTTGCTGACACTGAACTGAAATAATAAAAAGGATATCACAAAAAGAGAATAGTACAAAGTTGATTTAGTTTTTTTTTTTTTTTAAGTATATCAATTTCATAACTGTGGAAAAATTTTTGTGTATAACAGACTGAAAGATAAAGGACATTCACTAAATGTTAATGTTTTTGCATATTTTCTTTTGTGGATTTTCCATGTTCTTTAGTACACGTGTCAAACTTTTATTTTTGTGAAATGACAAAGGAACATGGATACTGTTCATTCAAGTGCTGTGGATGATACAAAACATTTGAAAGGGGAAGGGTGGCTGCTGTTTAATTCTCAACTGTTCTGGATCTCATTATTTACATCACAAGTTATGAGCTTTCTATCTAGCACCTCTGCTGGAACACTCCATCATCGCAGTTCCTGTTTACACTGAGCATGTGCAAACCTCCCTCAGGAGCCTAGGCTGCGCCTCTGTGCACTATCCTTCTTATTCATTCTAGATTCCAGAGAACACTACCATCACCCGATCACGTGAAAGCAGCCTCATACTGTGTGTGTCCCCTCCTCCCTCACTTTCCCTATCTCGTCTCTCCTTGTGTGTTGCATCAGTAGGGATGCTGTGTGGAAGAGGCATGTGATGATGATATGTGATGCAACAAGCATTATTTGTTGCAGACAGTATATCCATTTCAATTTTTTCAAGATTTGCAAAACAGTCAATGTTTTAAGGGGTGCATAGCCTGACAGGACAATTTCTAGTAGCCTGGAGGGACAAATGTGCAGTGATTATAAATGAAAAAGAAAAAAGAAACTGTCAGTGACAGATTCTAAAAATATATTTGAGAATTGAGGTCCTTGGCCTGCAAGAAATATGACACAGATCGGCCAAGTAGTTTGCGAGATTAGCCACACACACACACACACACACACACACACACACACACACACACACACACACACACACACACACACACACACACACACACACACACACACACACACACACACACACACACACACACACACACACACACACACACACACACACACACACACACACACAGAAGTGAATGAAAGATATCTGCCCGACAGAGATAACAACCAAAAGAAGGAAATAATACCAGCTACTGTACATGAAAAAAAATAGAAGAGGAGTAACCAGGAAGAAAATACACAGATAATTTGAGACTCACTGGTTCAGAAAAGGCACAGTCCCATATGATGGTGGCCAGGGCGTTGTGGTCTTGACTACCATGGACGATGATAACCAACGGCAGTGAGATAGTCTGTAATAACATAAATTAAACATGGTTGACAACCAAGTTCTTTCCATCAAGATACATTTCTACTTGCTATAATGTTTACAATGCTATAATGTTTACTGTCCTATTGTTACATTTTTCCTAAAATGTCCTTTGTGTTTTTTGTTCTTTGTCCAGAATAGGGGTTAGATATTAAAACAAATAATTATTACTGGATTCATGTTTTTAACCTGTTTTTTTGCTTAATGCTGTGTGAAGCATATTGGATTGCCTTGTTGTTGAAACTAGCCCTTACCTGTTGTGAGACGGGCGCAGTACCCCCTCGTGGCTGCGGGGGGTACTGCGCCCTGGGTGCGTTTTCGCTTTTTTAATTCACTAATAAATTAATTATTAATCATTAATGTGTCAAATCGAAAAAAGGGCTTCGTTACGCCCTCCATATTATTATGGTCAATGCCTGTGTGAAAAGCTACGGCAGTCACAGTGACAGACAGACACACAGACACACAGACATTGACTGAATTATAGTATGATGATGATGATATGCTATACAAATACAGTTGTGTTATTCCTTACAAACATGACTTTGAAATAACCAATGCACAAACAAAAACACAGCTATCACAGTCACAGCTACCATTGATGAAATGTAGGACCTATTTCATTCCAGGAACTCCATGCTGAGTGGCCTTGTGGTTGAAACATCCACCCTGAGACTGGCGTTCAATCCCTGGCTGAGTCATAACAAAGACTAAAAATGGTACCCATTGCTAGCCTGGCTAAAGCCAGAGCGAATCAGCCGTTGGCAAAAAAAATGGTCTGCCGGCGGTTTGATTTGAGTCTGGCTTATTAGCCAGGCTAACCCATTGCCTCCCTGCTTGGCACTCAGCATCAAGTAAGGGTTGGAATGAGGATAAATTCTTCCGACATACTGGCATCATCATGGACATCATCAAGCTGCCTCACGCTATGTAAACAATGGATCCATTAGGCCACATGGCTTGGGAAGTGGGAACCATTGGTTCCCATAGCTACTTATTAGCTAGCATATCAAAACCACAGGCAATCTAAACTAAGGCATCCAAAACAGCAATAGAAAAATAATGATGAAGAATAAACCTGTATCTTATATGGAGTTCCCCGACCAGTAATGGTGATCTCTGTGGAGAAGAGAAGTGCAAACTTCTCCTCGGTTACAGACTCCGAGCCCTTTCTGTCTGCTCGTTTGATTTTCCTTATGGACTGGAAGGAATTAAATTAAATTAATTAAATTACAATATACAGTTTAGTATATCATGTACAGTATATACCGTATAGTGCACTACATACCATGTTCCTAAAGGTGGCGCATGTATTCTTGTTAGATTGGTTGTGTTCCAAGATTGCTGTGTTGTTGATCAGTTCCCCGACATTCTCACTGCAACGCAGTGCAAAAGAACACAAAACACGGCATAAAACTTGTCAGGTGGAAATAGACGTGGCTTATTTGGGGAGTTCCGTAATGATACAAAGAATTTAAGGGAAACAATTGATTTTCCCATTCCCATCCAGTGACTATTTGCCTTCCAAAGTTTGCACTTTGCAGGCCCTGGGTAGGCAATTGGCCCTGGCGGAGACCTGTATTAGTGCCGTTTGATTCATTGTGCATATTACTTACCTTGGTACTGTGCCAAGTTGGCCCAGATTCCTGGCCTGTGTCTCAGTGATAATCTGTGCCTTCACTACCACAGGCTTCCCTGAAGCCACCTTGTCCCCGAGGAGGAATTGCACAGTAGTGGAGAACTTAGACTGCGTCTTGATGACCTGAGGTGGCTGCTTGTCTGCCATCAAACAGCTGAAGCATACAGTAAATATGGAGATATGCATCATGCATCAAGAAAGATTGGGTGGGACCTCACCTTCTGGCACAATACTATACTGATTTGAATCATATCATACTTAAAGGACAGGGACCAAGCCTAGCCAAGAACCTTGGTGTAGTCAGACTCAAGACTGGAACTTTAATAGCCACATTAACACAATCACAAAGTAAGCCTACTATTTTATATTGTTGTAGTGTTCTGAATAACTGTTTTCTATTATATAAGGAGATGTGTTTAACTTCTCTCTTCTTTTCTTTCCTTTAAATTAATTCAAAGTCCTTTTATAACGTGTTTCCATTGATTAATGTTTCGCGTAAAGCACATTGAATTGCCTTGTTGTTCAATTGTGCTATACCATGCCTTATTTTCCACTACTGCTGGTACACTGCCTTTATGTTTTTGTTTTCACTGATGATTTATCATATTGGTATTACCGGTGTCTTTGTGTTGTACGTTTAGATTGGACCAAGAGTCTGCCATGAAGTATAAATTAAATTCAAAGCCAGTGTGATTGAAAATCTACCGTGTATACTTCTATGGCATTACCTTTGAAGCAGAGATCGTAGAAGGCTCTCTAGCATTTCCTCATGCTCTGGCATCAGTTGCCCCACCAGCACCAATTCTTGTCTCAGGTTCAGATTCACCACAAGCAGTGTCTCACACCTCAAAGATCAGAACACATGAGAGGTTAGTGACTTGCAAAAAGATACTGGGTAATAGACCAATAATGTACATTACTGAGAAATAGACACAGATAGAAAGTGATGGCACCGCCCAGCAAACCATTACATCTTAATCTATATATATTTCTGGCATTTGTTTGCATATTTTGATACATTTAGTTGTATGTATGAGGTGTGCCTAACCAGGTCTGCAAGGGGCTGAGGTTGTCATCAAAGGGGTGGCCAATGGTGGCCTTATGCTGTTCCCACCTCCAAGTCTTCAGTCTGGTGATGAGATTGGATTGACACTGGTCCAGACTGTCCATAGCCTCCTGCAGCAGCTGGGAGCGTATCTATGCACAGCACAAGAATATTTTAGCCTACTTTTCTTTTTTTTAACCCATTCTGACCTGAGATCAGATTCTATAAATGTCTTCTACATCCTGACAGTTTTCTGAAAAAGCCATGTTTCTATGTCAGTGGTTCTTCGGTTTTTCAAAAATAGCAGACCTACAAGCTCGTAGCGCGCCACTAGGTGGTGCGCTATGAGCTTGTAGATCTGCTATTTTTCAATAGCTAAAGTAACATAATGCTAACACCAAAAGGGGTCCCCGCCCCAAAATGGGTTAAATACAAATGTGAAGTTATTCAGAAAAGGTGTTTTTAGAATCTACCTCAGGTCTAAGTGGGTTAAAACTAAAGACAGCCCTAATTAGTAGTTGACAGCTTGCTCACCTCAGCCAAAGTTTGCAATTGTAATTCCAGCTGCTTAATATTTCTTTGAAGATTTTGGCGTTCTTTGTTCTGTTTGTCCAATCCGTTCGGTTTGCTAGGCTCTAAGGAGACAGTAAGTAAGCAAGTTAAGCTTCATATTAAAGGCTCAGATTTTTATAACTTGTATGTCTTTTACCAAAATCTAATCAAATCTAATCTAATGGCCTGTTAGGGGAAATTGTGACACTATGAAATTAAGTGGATTGCATGTGGCTTCAAAGTGGATCTCGATCTTGCATTGGCAATGTTCTTGGACGCTATATGTACAGCCGTTGACAATTGACATCAGTCATCTATAATGTCAGACATGTCTATGACATATCTGACGTACGATTCCAAACCTGTGCATGCATCAGTGAAATCACAGCCCTATTGTCTTCCTTTATCAAGTTAAATGCGCAGGACGCATTCTGAGGACGCAATCTCTAGAATTAGTAGTTAAGAAGATTTAGTGGTGTGAAAAAGAGTTAATGGAGGTACTTCCTCTTATTGGCAGAAAGCCTACATAATTTTTGCGCTGATCTGTCCAATGTCTTAACATTGGCCAATAAAAGCAGAAACCTGTTTTAGTGGGGATGATGTCATAGTAACATAATCTGAAATGCAGATCAGAACTGACAAACGGGAACAACAATGACTCACCTTGGAACTCAGACTCAAAGTTTGTTACGTTCAAATTGAGCTGTTCTTTTCCGTCATGGATGTTCTTTCTGCAGTTCTGGAGCTCTTGCACCTTCAGAACTAGGTGGTCTACATCCTGCATTTTTGGGGTAGAGGACTGCACAGATCTGCAGGACTGCAGGTACTGGGGCATGGTGACAGTCTGAAGACATGGGACAGCACTTATTACATACATTTTGTTGATGAATACCCAATTACATATATACTGCAGTAGGCCTATGTGGTTCAAAAACACATACAGTGGGCTCCATCTCGCGCCAGGAGCCCAATCTCCTTCATTTTGGGATTTAGTATCGTGTAAGAGGCGTTCCCCCGTAAAAAATGCTATCTTGTGCCACCACCTAAATCCTTAAAACACCTTCGCTACCCATTACATTATGCATAGGTGTGGTTTGGGCGTTACGCAACTTGAACCAATCAGTGCGCCAGGTTCCATTGCCTTTAAGAGATCTATTATCCATAATCCATTATGCCCTGGATCTTGCCTTATGGAAGAGCAACGCGTGCTGCCTTGGAATACATTTATTTTAGATACAGAGGGTTGTTTTGTGTGTCCAGTATCTGACTATTCTGCCATCCACTCCACTCCACGACCAACACAAGTTGTGCTGCTTCCCCCACTCCTGTGTTTCTTTTTCTTTTTTCTTTTCTCTCCACCGCACAGAAATGCACCACAAAACACGTCATTCATTGACTCACAGCTCTCTCAAATCTGGACCATTTTTTAAAATTCAAAGTGCTGTGTAATCTGTACATTTCAGTCTTTCATTTGGTATACATACGGTATCAAGCGAAAACGGAAGTTCGGGAAATCAGATTACCGGTAATTAAATAGACTTGCACTGAACTATAGCATCCCATCTAGCATTTAATTGCCTTTCATTGGGTTGACACAAGTATCAGCTACGTGTTACTGATTATGTGGAATTTTACATTATTTTAAAATCCATTACATATTTGCTGCGTAATGGGGTGATGAGGTGATCAAACTGAACGAGGGAATCGCGCACAGTGTGCCTTGGTACAAATCTAATCACTTCTTTGACTAGACAATTAAACACAATGAGCACAAGGAATTGAGACTCTGCTGATTAGAGGGAAATTACAATCACATATTTGTGGAGAATTAAGACAGAACGAGACCTCTGAGCTGTGAATGTTTTTGCAACATGCATACTGTACGTCAAGCCAAGGCAGCTCCAACTGACCAACTCAGGTCGCACCGCCATCTGAGGAGCGCATTCTTTTATCAAACGGACTCGCATTACGGGTGGTTTGAAAAGGCACTTTCCGTCGTCCTAAACCTGTGTGCATAAGATAGCAAATATAGGGAAAGCGCATCGACACGCCTGCAGACACACCTCCACCCGCAAATATAGGTGTCGGCAAAATTAATAGTGGGTTGTGTGGCCGCAAGATAACGTTTACGCACAGTGGAAGCTCCTAAATGCGTAAATCACAGAAAAGTCTATTACTTGCGGATAAAGAATGGCGTACGATGGAGCCCAATATGTGTTTTCCACACTGCACCACACCCACCCTGCAATAGTTGCGAACGCAGTGAGCACTAACTATGAGACCTAGCAGATCATGTCTGTGTGTCTGTGTGTCTGTGTGTCTGTCTGTCTGTCTGTCTGTCTGTCCCGCTGTTACACCACCTGCCCGCCACCAGAGGGCGCAGCTGTATCACACACAAAAAACACACACACACACACACACACACACACACAAAAAAAAACACACACACACACACACACACACACACCTTACCTTAAAAAAACTTAACTTAAAAAAAACTTAACTTAAAAAGAAATTAACTAAATCTTAAAAAAACCCAAATATGTACGAGCTGCGTTCGCTTCCCACGTTTGCGCGTCTTACTTGTACTTAATGGTCATCTTAAAATTAACATGTATTCTCTCAGGCTTATGGCATATAGTTGTTGATTGTTGTTGGTACATTTTGTAAAGCGTCCTTGGGTGCAACTATCACTAGTTACATTTCACATTTTAGACAAAAATGTGGTTGTTAACCACGCAGTGACTGATAAGGATAATCATCCAATAATTATTTAACCAAGATTACAAGCAAACTAACAATAAGAAGTATTCCTAGTGTTCCTGTGATTCTAGAATGATCATAATGGTTCTTACAGCATTGTTGAGTAGGGCCTGCTCCGTCCTCAGGATGTCCCTGACCATCACCCCAAACTGTAATGGCTGCTTATTGAATACGTGCTGTAGAGCAAAACATCAACACAATATATCAGTATGGCTGATGGATGACATGCATGCATAGTGTTTCTCAACAGGGCAGTACAGCCCTCCAGGGGGACGCTGAGCAGCTCTTGCACAGATTTGTCAGCGTGGAGGGGAAATTGTCGCTTCACTGGCGTGGTGTCCTGTGCTCCAGCACCTAAAGCCTGTCTGTACATCCAGGCCTGTAAATCTGCCGAGGGCTATTTTATTTGGCACCGGGCTACTGGCAGATTAGTCTGGTTTCCAGGATAGGTTTGCTGAGCAACAATATTATCTTTAGGCAACGCCCTGCATTTACACACATTTAGACGTGGTAGCTTCCCACTACAATGGTGCACGCACATCCACAAATTTCAACGGGTGCAGGATCCAAAAAAGTAACTATAAGAAAGGAAAGACATTTGGGCCTCAGGGGCCTTCATCAGGTATAGTTTCCCACTACAAGCCACTGAGCAGCCCCACTGGAGCAGTTGGAGATTCCCTCCGTGCCTTGCTTCAGGGACTGTTGGTTCATTCCCTTCCCCAACATCAGCATCTTAAGAGATGCTGGGGTCTCTTCGTCTCTAACAAACTCCAACAACTTGTGTTCGTGCCCATTACTGTTGTCCAAACTGCAGACGAGATGTGGAGCTATATGTCCACTGGTCATCCCAGTTTAGTAAAATGCTAAAAGTAAAAATATTTTGGACGACCGTTGAGCCGATTCTACTCTATGGCTCCGAGACATGGACAAATTGGACACTTTTAAAGAAACTAGAGAAACGGCCTTCTAATGAGAGCTCAAAATCTGTCTTGGAAGAGCCACCCATCGACTAATCTAATATACTTCACTAGTCTGATCCAGAATAACACAGTTTTCCGGCCACTGCTACAGAGCTGACAATGAGATTATATCTTCCCTTCTTCTCTGGAGTCCTGCCTCAAAGCAGACCAGAGGTAGAAAACTGTCGTTCCCTGGTGTCATCGCTAGGGACACAGGCATCAATAAGCAGGAACTGGGGATGGCAATGAAAGACCGGGAAGTCTGGCGTAATATTGTGAAATACACGATCTCGACCGTGGTCGAAAAATGATGATGATGATACTTAAAGGGGGAAGGCTTACATTGCACAGCTATGAGAGAGACTAAGGGAAACACACAAACACACCGGATCTGACCTGGGAAGTGCTTGCTAAAGCTCACCACACTTTTTTTTTCTCTCTTTATTCTACTCTTCATTTTTGATTTTTTGAATATGCAAGACGAGACACAAAAGACACACCAGGCATACAATAAAAACAAAAACATCAACAGAAAAAACAGAATAAAAAAGAAAATACAAAAGAGGTCATGGGATGGACCCCTCCCCCACTTTGAGAACCAATGCGATAAATATATGATCTCCTGACCATGTTTCTGCCGACGTGCATCAGCCTCATCTTCGCCACCACATCCACTGTCTCCTGGGCCAATTTGTGCAGATGGCGGATGATCTGCTCCAGCAGAAATTGGGCCTGGACCTCCAGATCCACCTTGTCCAGCTCAAAGTCCTCCCTACACACACAACAAAGCACACGGAGGGCTGTCACCATTACACATTTAACCTGACGGTTAATTGTCTCACAAATACTTGCGATTACATTTTTAATTGTGTTTTTGGTGTTGGAACATATGAATAAAGAATACTATAATTATAATAACTAATAATATAATAATATAATATATAATAATTTCTGTAAGTTTGTTTAAAAAAAAGATGCACAGGCAGATATGGCAAATAACTGAAATAAACAAAGAAATTACTGACATACATATTCATTATTTTGATACTTAAAATTGTTTTGAAGTGACATTGTCGTAAGCTTGTAAGATCTGCTATTTCAGCTGTTTTGAATGTGTGACATTTTTTCAACATGGAAACGGACAATGACAAAATAATTGCGATTATCTCAAATGCAATTATGTAATACAGTAGCCCAGGCTTTCCCAAACTGCGGTGCGCGACATGAAAAGGGTAATGGCAGACAGTTTATGGTGTTATTTAAATAGCAAAATTGGTAAAACACCGCTTTACGGAGATGTATAGAGCCGCAGCTGCGCCGTGTCTCATACTCTCCGTGTCTGAGAGAGGCCTAGCCTACAGCCCTACATACAGTATGAATGTGCCTGTGTGTGTGTGTGTGTGTGTGTGTGTGTGTGTGTGTGTGTGTGTGTGTGTGTGTGTGTGTGTGTGTGTGTGTGTGTGTGTGCAGTGACGTAGAGTCTGTGGGGGCCGGGGGGCCAGGGCCTAGCCTGGTTAATAAACCAGACTAATATCGCACGGACCGCGGGATATTAGTCTGGGGAGGCTCAGCTTGGATTTCATTTCCAGGGCGGCGGGTTGAAACATTTTCTCTTTGACGCAATTGGTCAGAGCTACTGTCAGTCAAAGGTCCAGGGATCTTGGCCCCCATGAGGAATTGGACCTGAATATATATAGCCTGTATTCGCCTCGGTTCGTCCCGTTTGTACCGCACCAGGTCGCGCCGCACCCGTTCACACAATTCTCGTCTTGCATTGACTTTGTATGTAATCGCGCTGCTCTAACCATTAACCTTAAGACCTCTTTTTTCCTCACTGTCCGGGATGGGACGGGTGGGGGGTGGACCGCGTTGCCTGTCCCTTGTACACATGCAGATCAGGCATTGAAATGCTAATCTGGGTGCTTGTTTTCACCTACCAGGTATGGGTATGCATGAATACAGTACTGTAGGCTACTCTGCTTAGGCTCCTTGTTCACAATATGAAACCACCACCTGACCACCAGCAAGAACACCCTCGCTGGCAACAGCGATGCCAGCCTGCCGTTGAAACCCTCCGCCGTCCCAGCGACAGTTCTACAGAACCTGCCGAGGCGGACAGGACTAGCCTGCAATCATGGCATTTAAACATGCTCTTCTGTTTATAATCAAACACTGTGACACGTTTAAAAAGTGTTACAAATAACGCTTGGGTTTAGGTTTAGGGGACCACGACGATCGGATCGGGCCCCCATGACGATTATTTAAAAAAATTGTGTGTGTGTGTGTGTGTGTGCCTGTGCGCGTGTGTGTGTGTGTGTGTGTGTGTGTGTGTCATACCATCTCTGTTCTTCAAGCCAACTGGCCAAATAGAATCTGACCTCTATGGGAAATGAGTTTGGATAGAGGTCAGTGAGGGTCTGCGTGGGCAGATACTGAAACAGCTGGTTCATCCGCGACCACTGAGCCATGGTGAGAGAACTGTAAAACCAGAATACACCATGTATATTTACTACAGTATATTTTTATACAGGAAGAAGGATATTATATTTTTTGTATGGGAAAGGCACTTGAAACATTGAAACAGTGCCGAATCTGTTGCCGAGCAACAAAGCCAATGAATCTCACAGGATGACACAAGTTGTTGACAACAAACAGCCCTCCTACCTCTTCCATGTTTTAAGCTACGCCTTTTCCACAAGTGTCATACTTTACTTAACAGTGTATGTCTGTCATACTTTACCTAAATACCTTAACAGTAGGGGTGTAACGATACATTTTAACAGCGATACTACTATACGCATCACGATAAATGGTTGACGATACGATACATGGACGATATTGGTTCATTCAGGCGATACAATACGGTTCGATTCAATGATTTAAAATTTATATAGTAACTGGTGGATAGTGCAGGTTTTTTAAGGGAAACATTTATTATTATAAATACATGGTCAGTTTGTGTGCAGCTTAGGGCTGTACAAACAGAATTGTGTGTGCATCTTGGGATGAGATTGGTTCAGAACGAAGATGTGTTTGTGCTCAGGGAGCACATTGAGGATACTCAACAGCAATCATTTTATGTTATTGTCAGTATTAGTTGATTGAGTATTGAGTATGAGTATTGTCAGTATTCCAAATTGATGCTTCACCACATTGCAAAACAGGATATAGCAGAATGCCAGAGGCATCAGAAGTTCAGAACGATGATACTATCATGACTAATGTTCTGAACTTATTGTGCTGCTACATGCCCATCATGATGAATGATGAATGATGATAGATACAGTAGGCATGTAGCAGCACAAGCACTTCCCAGGAAATCAATCAGCGGCCCTCACACACAAAGATGCATAAAGCGGCTATAGGAGACAACGGAAACGTGGGAGAATTGTCAATTGGGCACAGATGCTGTTAAGTATTTTTAAGTATTTTTTTTCTCAGTTTTGGCTGCTCTGAAATTCTCTCTTCCTTCCTTCCTTGACTTCCTTATTGACTTCCCATTGTACCGCCTCCCGCACCGAGACTGGCTAGCTGCGACAGAGAAGATCAGAGGCAGGAACGTAGGGACGTGCAGCTAGCCAGTCTCGGTGCGGGAGGCAGTACAATAGGAAGTCAATAAGGAAGTCAAGGAAGGAAGAGAGAATTTCAGAGCAGCCAAATCTGATTAGATTTAAAATACTTAACGGCACCTGCACCAAATGAAAATTCTCCCACGTTTCCGTTGTCTCCTATAGCCGCTTTATGCATCTTTGAAACATCTCACCACCACTTAAGCGGAGTGCAGATCGGCCTTAGCGGAGCATATGTATATGTACAGCTGACTGCCATAGAGAGTGGAATAAATGCAAAGGGACCCTATGGGTGAGCGATGAAAAGAGTTCAACCGAGGGGGTGCCGAGAGGGACTACCCCAACCTGTGCTCTGTATGGTATCTCTGTGGACCAACTTTGCTCTGTCCCTTTCTCATGTCATTATTAGGATACTCTAGTTTATTTTATTTGACAGAGTAGAAATAAACATAGGTCAGTCAGGTCAGATAAACTATAATATAGAGATATTATCTGATCTCTCAAGTAGCTAGGAGGCTAAATTTGAATGTTAATGTAGGCCTGCCCCCGCCCTGGTGCATTACTATTATACATAACAAAGTTGGCCTAATATTTTTCTGACACGCCCAGCAGTGAAACGTGGGTTCTGGATACTGTAGGCCCAACACAGAGCTACTGTAAAGAGCAAAAATAACTTCATAAACACAATGACAGTTGTAGCCCCGTACGTTCCCTCAGTTCCCTGCGCTCGGAGCTACAGCATGAGGGAAGGTATTGGGGCTATGAGCCTATGACAGTTGGTGATGACATAGCGTGGCTGCTTTTCACAGACCGTAAAGTAAACAACCGCGTGTGTTAACTTAAGCTTAAGTATTGCGCTGTACACTTGGAAATGCCGTTTTTATGCTCATCCTCCAAACTAGCTCTGGAGTCTGGAGCTATGGACCAGAGCTACCTCCAAACGTGTTTATTTATAAACATATGAGTCACAATCACATTGATTGTAGTCACTAGCGGAAATAATAGCCTAGCCTACCCCTACTGTACTGAACTCGCACACAAACATTTATTTAGGTCTACAAAATGAAAGTGATACTGACTGCGTGACACGTTCATTCGTACAATAATAATGTTGACTCAACTGACATAAAACAATCATGTTAAAAGTACGATAATTGTCACTTACCTCCTGGAAATAAGCGTATTAGTTTCTTTTTCAAAACATTTAAAGAATGATATCGCGTATCTCCTTCCTTCCTAACTTCAGTTTCATATGCAGGCTACTCCAGAAAGTCTGAAACCAGCTGTGTCAATAATGAAGTAATTAAGTATTGTCCAGAGATACCTTCTATAGAATTAACTTGACCCACCGTGATAAATATATCGATTAAAAGCTCTACCTAGATAGACCTGCTGTTTACTTTCTCTACGGGCAGAGTAGAATACTTCCCTATTACGATCAACCGCTTAACGCCTCCGTTTCATTCCCTGCGCTTCCTTCAAGATCACACATGTATATGCTCACACACACACACACACACACACACACACACACACATTTTTTATTTTGTCTTGAAGAGGCATGATATGATTTGCGCAATAATAGTACTCTTTTCATTATGTCTGCCCTATGATTCCTGAGATTTATATTATTGAAATTACAATAAAAAGATTAAAAGAAATAGAAAAAGATGAAGGTTGGTAACTTGTACAATATTTGCCTCTGAGATGTAGTGGAATAGCCTATATAATTAGGCTATAATAAGGAACTATACTAGTAAAGTAAAGTAGACTACTTGTGCTTAAGGACTACTTGAGTAAATGTATTGACATTACATATTACATTCCACGAGTTTTTTTGAGGGGATATTTACGAGTGATCTGGATTCCTCCCTCCTTTATCTATATTTAATGTTTTCAATTTATCTATTGTCTTTATAGATTGGGTTAGACTCAAAGTGTGAGTTTATCATTGTCTGTTTGGTCTATTAACTTTCCAGGCACTTTAGGGGCCGGCCCCATATTCAGTAGGCTATATGATAGCTCATTATGATGTAGGCTATATCCATATTTTACTATTTACTTATTTATTTGTGCTCACATGATTTTTATCCTGTCTTGGTACCATAATTAGAGTCTTCACATTGATACTGCTGTGCAAGATGTTAACAGTTGACACTTGATTATATGATATAATCATCTCATACATAAATACCACACTTCCTGTTGTCATGTCACAACGCTGAGGAAGGCCAACCAGGCCAAAACGTGTACGTTGTCCACTCTCGTCAGAGGTAAATAAAATCATGTGAAAAGGACATTATGAGTGCTGGCAATCTTCAATTCATCTTATTTTGAAGTCCCTGGTCAGAATTCCAAATTTAATTTAATAGTGGTTCACTACTAGACATAATTTTATGTGTGTGACTCTATGGCTTGCTATGGTTGGGATCTCTGTCGGTCCTTTGCTCTACTCTACATGTAAAGTGTCTTGAGAGTGACAATTGTTGATTTGACACATTTTTTTGAATTTAATTGAATTTAATTGAATTTAATTGAATTTAATTGAATTTAATTGAATTTAATTGAATTTGAATTGAATTTGGTGTGACTGAGTGAGTCTGACTCATGATGACTCAGTCATGACTCATCGAGTCATTCCATCACACGAGCCATAAATAACTTCAGGTATGATTTCCATGTAAGTATAGGGAGTAATTTACAGTAAAGGGCAAATGTCATATTTCATCTTTGTTTTCTGGACTGGTTGATGGACTTCCGGGGTCTATTGTAGAGCAAGTACATGAGCCTCAACAAGTGGTAACTGTACTGTTCCCAACAAGTTAAAGGACCACTTCACCACTTTTCAACCTATCTTCATATAATAGATCCTCACTAATAATCATGAAAAAAATGGCGCAATCTTTTTCTACTCGGTCTGTGTCTCATAGGAGGGCTGTGGGCAGTTCAGAAACCGTCTTCCAGTGACATCATCGATGGGGAATACAAGCTAATAAAAAAAAGACGGTTGTACAAATTGTACAATAAGTGCAATGTGATTGTGATGTCCATATCAAATAAATAAACATAACGTTACATAACATAACAGGACTTGCATACATACAGCCTGCACAATTCACCGGTACAGTACAGGTCAACTGGTCAAACTATTCAAACTACTTCTGGAAATAAATAAATAAGCAATCTATATTATCTTACCTCATGCAGCGTTGCTTAGGTGATTGGATATAACACTGTTTTTCAACCAGTGGTCCAGGGACCGAGTTTCCAGGTCTACACAATTAGAGAATGTTGAGAATTGTTTTGATCAACATTTGCCTGTTATCTCTCCTATGGTACCATCACCAATAGGCTACAGCATGGAATTGTGGACAAAATCTTATCCAACTACTACAAAATATCTTTTAGTTTTAGGTCTGAGAAGCTGAATCTCATCAAAAGTAATGGTGGTCTGTACTCAAATGTCTGGCTCAAATGCTGAATAAATAATGGGCCATTGGGCCAGTGGTTGAAAACCACTGGGATATAACTTAATAGACTAAGGCCTACTGACCACAAGAGGGGGATGTAGGCTCACTGAAATCATATGAGAGGTGTCGTCCCATACATACACTATAGGGCCCATGCAGGGTGACTTTTTGATTCATTTTCTAGATCATAATATTGATTAAGAAAGTCCAATGTGTAACTTAAGTTCCCTGGAATTCCAAGCGAATCCATGCTCGGTCTGTGTGTTCTCACAATATTCCAATGTAGGCCTAATGGGCAATGCCTTTCTATGTATAGGCTATTTTGTTTAGTATTTGTTTTGAGTGTCGGTACACAGTTTTGTGTAGGCTTTTTTGTTGTTGTTTCCTTATCATAGTTTTTGCTTTGGGGGGGACGGGACGGTGATATTTAATTTGGAAAACCCATTTTACATGCAATCTTATTTCTTATAGGAATCACTATTGTTAAGATATATAGCCTACATTAGTTTGTGAAAGGGGGTAGTAGAGAGGACTATTTTTGTCAAGACATTCCACCTGTCAAAACCAATTTCCTGTACATCTCTGACTGAGCTGTCTAACATTGGCCTGCTCCAAATAATGCTAACAGCTACAAGCAGGCAGGAATTTGATCACATCCTTTAAAATAGTTTGAGGAGATTGAACTGACCAAATATCTCATCTAGTTTGAGATCACAAATTGTCATTTGTGTATGAACTGCATGCATGGTTTGGCAGACACACAACATGATTCATTCAGTTCCTTCCTCACCTGTAGGCCACCAGTGATAGACTTATCTGTATTAATAAAGGTGATATTCTTGTAGTCATGTCCGAGACAATAGTTAAAAGGAAAGGGTCACTTCCTAGCAAAAAGATAGCCTAGATTGTCTGTGTCTATTTTTTGGTAATTGTGTTGAAATGACACATTTACACCATTTACCTTTGACTATTTAAAAGCAACATGCCAGTTTGTTTATTATTTATTTTATTTTGACAGATCGAACCTGATGAGAACAAAATCAACAGACAAACATTGTTTGGATTGCAGTCTTGTCTGTTCCCATATGTGACATTTGTTTATTGGTTTCGTTTAATGCTTGCTGTATTGTATTTTTATATTATTGTGCTGTTTCCTGTTTTTCTTTTTTTTTCTTTCTTGTTGATTGCTTATACTGTGTACATTGTTCAGCACCGTGTAACTTTGTTTCGAAAGGTGCTTTATAAATAAAATGTACTTACTTACTTAACCCATTCTGACCGGGCACCCATTTTGGTGTTGGCATCATGTTATGCTTTAGCTATTGAAAAATAGCAGATCTACAAGCTCATATCGCGCCACCGAGTGGCGCGATACGAGCTTGTAGGTCTGCTATTTTTGAAAAATTCGAAGAACGACTGACATTTTTAGAATCTGATCTCAGGTCAGAATGGGTTAATCAGACCAGTGTGTGTCCCGTGGAAACCTCGTATGAATCTAATCTCAGGTCAGAATGGGTTAAATTTATGCCAGTCATTAGTTTCATGTTTATTGTATTGTTGTTTGCTGCACTCACACACCCCACGCTGGTATTGTCATCATTTCTCGGGTCCTTTTAGGTAAAACGTCCTCACTGGAGGCCTGCAACATCTGGAACCAATACAGCTGTGCCAGCTATCTCTGGGACCGGGGGGCTTTGAGGTTGTATAGGGCAGGGTGGGGTGGGGTGGGGGGGTGAGGGGTTCGGCTCGTTGCTGCTTTGGCCCTGGGGGTCCGTGTGTCCCTGACTACAAAATAGACTTGATTGCTAACAGCTGGCAGCCCTAACTCACCCAGTGTCAGAGCTCTCCTCTGATGTCAACCTTGTCAGTATCAAGGCCTGGACAATGGAGGGCTGGTTGGGGAAAGGTAGAGAGAGATAGACTGAGGTAGAGAAGGCCTGTGAGTGGGGAGGAAGCAGTGGTGAAAAATTAACTAAGTACATTTACTTCAGTACTGTACTAAAGTACAAATTTTAGGTATTCTTTTACTTTAGTGGAGTATTTCCAAATTCAATACTTGATTTTGATTATTATTACAAAACACGCATTAACCTATACGTCACGTCAACGCATTGTGAACTTGTAGATCGACTACTTTCAAAATATTTGTATCCATTTGAAAACTTGAAATGGGACATTCTGCATGAGTAGCTTCTATTTTTGGTACTTTAACTACATTTTGATACCAATACTTTTTGAATTCCGGACTTTTACTTGTAACAGTACATTTCTAATTTCAGTATTGATACTTAAGTAAAACATTTGAGTACTTTTTCCATCACTGGGGAGGAAGGGCTGCTGCACCAAGTGACTGCGTGAGATGAGATTCAAGGAATGACCTCTTATTTTCATGAAGGTTGTTATCATAAATAACTTTTCATGATTTTTTATCAAACCACCTTTGAGTGACATTCACACACCATGCATGCAAACCTACGCACGCACGCACGCACGCACGCACGCACGCACGCACGCACGCACGCACACACACACACACACACACACACTCTTCCAGTAATAAAATGGATGTCACTCTGTATTCCACACAAAAGCTTAAGAAAGTGCTTGAATTACTGTTTGGTACATTGCAACAGTTAACAACTATACAATTTGCAACCTCGCCCGGAGGGCGAATATGCCATATGGAGCGTGTCTTGAGTGTACAGAGTTTGATGAGGTCAGATCAAGATATGGAATGTCAGAACAGGTCATATATGGAGATCTAAGGGTGGCAGCGGGGACAGTGTCTTGAGTATACAGGATTTGATGAGGGCCCAGGTAGGGCCGGGCCTTAATTTGGGGCCTGTTGAACTCTAGTTTACTATGATATGATCCCTGATTTACTTTCATCCCTGATGATGTCATAGTGATGTCACGAGACCTATGTCATATTGATGTCACGACTCACGAGACCTGGGCACAATATATGGGGGCCAAAACATCATTTTCCTCAAAACATTACTTAGCCCGTTAGTTTAAGAAGGTGACAATATCCAAGTATTTTATTTTTCAATGTTTTCTTTTGTGACTTTCGCCTTTATTTTATACTCTTTTATGGAGGGACAGACAGTAGGCTGACAGGAAATGGGGAGAGAGATGGGGGGGGTGACATGCAGTGAAGGCTGCCGGGATCGGGAGTCGAACCCGCGGCACACTGCCAGACTGGATTACCAGCCAAGGTGCCTGGACCGCTGAGCCACAGCCCAGGCCAGACAATATCCAAGTATTGACACTAACTTTATATATAGCCTATACTTTAATTATGTAATCTGCACAGTCATTGTCGTGGCTGAGCTGTGCCCTTCCACTTCTTCGCCAGATTATGAGTAAATATAGGACAACAGTTCATTAGCATCTTTTATTATCCAATTAAAATCTATGCTCGCCTAATTACCTCCAATCACCATGAAGGAGCGAATGATTGACTTCCTGGAGGACAGGAATCAGTTTGGACAGCAAGGGCAGATCATTATTCAACAACTGTACTCAATGTATGCACTACAGTGGTGGAAAGAAAATACATTTACTCAAACTTAACTACACTATTCGAGGTTCTTTCACTTTGTGTTTTTTCAATAATTCATATTTTTACTACACTCTCAGAAAAAACTGCTACTACTAGTCCTAGCTTTTAGTTTTTACTCCACTGTGATTCTTTGAAAACCTTCATTAGTTACTTTGCAGATTTAGGTTACAAAACACCTATTTACTTGCAACGCTGTAGCATGGTGCATTGTGAGATTATTTTTGAAAGATTTTGACACGTGATGAGTAGCCTATGTTTACTTTTGGTAAAAGCATTTCAAATATTACAGGTAGGTGTTATTAAATCTACAATTTGTAAATCTATAATTTAATACCAAGACTGTATAGAAGGTATAGATTGACTTTAACTTTGCATACATTATCTAAGTATACATTGAACATAATGTTTTATTGGCAAGATTGCTAGTAGTTATAGTAGTTTCACAAGTTAGTACAAGTTGTACACATGCCTCTGAGAGCCAATTCTCCATATGCAGACCACGGCCATCTTACCATATAAGTTAATGTCAAGGTGCTACCTAGGTGCAACTTCCAATGACAGCCCATTCATCCAAACAGAAAAGTCCTATGTGATTGTTTTAAACAACGTCAAACTCACCAACATTGCAGCTGTACGGAAAGCTTGAATTATCCTCTTTCTATCCTCAAAGTGTTTGTTTCATAAAAATCCACTGTATACATGTTATGAGCTACTTTAATTATGTCCTTGCAGTTGATTCTTTTTCTAAGTGCTGGAGTTTGGAAGCGCTCTTAGATATCACTCAACTGCCACCTGTTTTGAATTAGCACATAATGCAAGAGGCAGCAGGACATTGCTTTACTGAAAACGAGTGCTTCCAAACTCTGATGGAAACATGGCCGCGGTCTGCAATTCAGCCACCCTTGGTCATGGTCCTGCATACATTAGTTAACCATTTACTGGTTAGTATTTTAGACCTTTTTCATGATAGTTGATCACTGTTATTGACCATGAACATTCAGCTTTCTCACCCAACAAGTAGGGGATTGCTGTCTGAGTATCACTCTTTTCTTGTATGCACTATCTTTATGCATGTGGTCAAGACGTGAAGCTCTGTTTTTCATCATTTTTGAAGATTTAAAAAAAATGACGAAATGACAAAAACGATGGGTTATAGCCCATGTTTTTTGAAATTTTGAAAAAAAAAAAGTTATCCTCGTTTCTCATCATTTTGGACCGTGGGCTATAGCCCATATCGTACGGCATACTATAGCACGCCGTTTTTCATCATTTTTGAAGATTTGAAAAAAAAAGTTATCCTCAATAATCCGCAATTTCCGCAATTTCCGCAATTACCATTTCCGCAATTTCCGCAATTCCGAAATTTGACAAAAACGAGTCACTTTCATGCAAATACTGCCACATCTAAACCTGAAGGTATAGTGGTAGATACTGTGGAATACTGTAGGTCCAGTTTTGGAGTTGCCGGCTGCATTAGCAGCTCACACCGCCTTTCCAAGGTTAAGCTGTTCTACACGTTATGTTGTTGTGTTTATGACAGTAAAATATAGAAAAGAAATTTCAAACAGCTGCAGGAACAATTATCCTTCATCAAACGATGAAGGGCAGCCACTGCACAAGGTTGTGGGCACAACAGAGCTATGCATCATTATTAGACAATTAATTACTCTGTCATCAGCGGCACCACCACTGTTCTACAGGGATTCAGTCACAGATGTTTCAAACTGGGCTTTGACACCGCTATTCATAACAGAGGAGGGACAGGCTCCCATTTCAGGGTTCTACTAAACTTTCACCACTTTGTCCAGAGTTTGTCTGATTTACTTGTACTCTTGGTTAGTTTGGAGATTTTGAAGGATGTCAGGAAAGCCCAGGAATAGCGTAGGGGCACACCGCTGGGACAGGCTGTTGTTTACAGACACTGACAGGGATGAAGGACCTCTGTGCTCCTGTGCTGGGCTGGCTCGAGGCCTCAGGGGTGTGCTAGCACATTGCCTCTGTTGCTGTTCTGGAGCTAGCCACAAACACACTGTGCTATACATTCACATGCAGTCTATCTGTCTTTTGTGTCTTTCTCTGCACAACTCTCTCTCTCTCTCTCTCTCTCACACACACACACACACACACACACACACACACACACACACACACACACACACACAACGAAGACTGCAGTAATACAATATTGCTGATGATTAGTTAAAATTAAATGTTCAGCATGCAACTCTGTGATTAATAGTTGTTTTCTTTCCCCACACTGATGCCGACTCAGTATTCATTTCATCCATTTGAAACTCTCTTGGTTTTTAACTGTGTAGGTTGTTGTGTGACATCATTCCATGCACATGTTACAATAAACTAAAAGTTCATTAGTGTGTTGATACTTTAAATGATTTGGTAATTACTTTAAGTGACTTAGTTGACCTTAACATTAAGGTCACGCTAGGGTGACGTGATGCAAGCACCTCCAGGATGTCACTTTTGCACTCTGGCCAATTGCAGTCCCTTAAATGATGGCAGAATTAAAAACAATTAAACACAGTCACAATCAAGTATTGACATATTCTGTTTAATATCGTGTCATCTCTTAAAATACAGTCTTTTCTGAGGTAGACCATTACAGTTCAAGAACATTATCTTTTTTTTTAAACAGACATCAAAAAAGACATGAAATAAATATTTTCATGTACAATATGTCGCAAAAATGAGGTAGAAATGGTTACAGAAAATGTACAAGAACCAAGAACAAAATTACTGTGATAAGAGATCAAAAGAGCTAACGAAAGCCCATTTGTTGGACAAACTGTTTTGTTTCTGATAACACTGATCAATAAAGGTGTGTAATGTGTATGTTGTGTGATATATCTGAAGTGACACCATACCTCAAAGTGATATTTTATTTCATCTCTGTAATTACACGTGAATAAAGCGCTTTAGCGGTTGCGCTCGGGTCGAAACCTTGTATGGCTGTGTTCTAACGGATGTAATTATTTAGTTTTGCTCTTGTAAATACTTTTCATATTTCTAAAACCCACGGATATAACTTTCACTTTACCAACTTTTTCAATTAAAAAAATAGCTAAAATAGCAGATCTACAAGCTCGCAGTTTGGCTATTTTCACTAGTTTTGCGCAACACAAAGTGGGCGGGGGGGAAAGTAAAAGTAGAAATATGGGGACACAAGGTTTCTGCCCGATAGCAATGATATGAACCTTATCTTATGAGTGGCTGCTTGAGGCTTGGCAGGTGGGGGTTGTCCTGTAATTTGTATTATGTGTTCAGTTTCTTAGACAGTGATCAATATGCACAGCGGGGGTCACTCTGATTGATCTGGCTTTATGGCATGACTGAAGCCACCAGCTGTAGAGGGGAAGGCTGATTGGTGATATAAGGTTGCCGGACATCAATCAAGACCTTGGCCACTCCGGGAGGACTGAGTACGGTGAAGGGGTGTGTGTGTGTGTGTGTGTGTGTGTGTGGGGGGGGGGTGGTTGGGTGTGTTGGGGAGGACGAACGGGCCACATGGCTGCCGGAGCTAGGGGCTGGGGCAATCCAATCTAATGAGACCGACCGGGGGTACACAAAGAGGGAAGAGGAGGGAAAAGGAACATGGGGGAGGCGAGAGGGAAATATTACATCATTCTTTGTGTGTGTACCTCCTCGGGACCATGGTAACAGTCAAATAAGCATGACCTCAGTATACCTGCAGTGGAATGACCACGTTTTTTCCAGCTTGTTAAAATTGGCCGGAAAAAAAAGAGGGTTTTCTCTGGATTGTCGACATGTTGGGTTTGTCTGCAATATATGGACGCATTAGTAGCAATCAGCGTTCTAAATGTATGATTGCATCAGTGGTTCTCAAACCTTCTCGTGTCAAGGACCTCCAAATTGATATGTATTTCTCCCATGTGAGAAGAGTTTATGCCAGGAAATGACCCCCATAAGAGAATATTTGTGTTGCTAAAATGTTTTAAAATGTCAAAATCTCTACAAGCTCATGATGCATTGAGCTTATAGATTGGCTTTTTTTAAATAGCCAAAGCATAAAAGTGGTTTAACGTGGTTAAATTGATTGATACTATATTAAATCATTTCGCTAGGGACCCCCTGGAACCCCCTCAAGGACCCCTGGGGGTCCCTGTCTCACTTTGAGAACTACTGGTTTAGACAACGGCTACAGAAGATACAGCATGTGTCTCTGTTCCATTCTTATGTATTTATTTATTTAACTTTTTTTAAATTATTGTTTTACTTTAAGTGTATCTGAATATTTATTGTGTGTTACCGTGTGTGATTCTGTGTATTTTATTTACATTTTCAAATGACAATTTTGCTGCTGTGAAAATATAAACACATGCATGGCAGTATGTATGTAAACACGTGATAGATACGATGGGGACGTATCAACAGTTTGTCCAACAAAGAAGGGGGAGGGGGATTTTTTTCTGTACTCTACATAACGTTTCATGAAGACATCCATCACTCCACCAAAAATCTACATAAACAATAAAGGATAAAAGAAAAGAAAAAAACATATTTATATATTCATATATAATAAAAACATGGATTTATGGCATCAAATATCCTTTGAAATACCTGAATTACATTCAATGTTACTCTTTGTAGCATTTTCAAGTTTCTCTCCCGAGGTAAAAGCACAGCTGCAGTGGGTCTTACAAGACTGTGTCAGGTCTCTCCTGCCACTCTCGTGCTTCATTTATACTCCATCGTGTGACTGCTGTGTCGAGAGCCTTAATAGCTGCTGTACAAGCTCACAAGGCATGGCCGAAGCGACGCCTCATGAGCTGGTAGGACTGGCTATTTTCAGCATACGACGCCGGCACACAACGAAGTATAAATCATGCTTCCGCCTCACTCGGCATGGCTCTACTAAGACCCTAGGATTACATACATTCTTTATTTCTTATTTCTGAGGTAAAGAAATTCTTCCTGAGCATTTCAAACAAGACTACATACTAAAAAAAATGATAAGTAGTAAGTGAAAGAGAAAGCAGATATACTGTTGGGGAAGCCTGTCGTGTGGGTGGGTAAGGGCTGTAGGCTAATTGGGAGTTCTCAGGAAAACTGCACTCGATGAGGAATGTGAGATAGACAACAAAAAAAACTAAGAAAAACTAAATTGGTGGAGATTATGCACAGTAACACGAAATAATACTGTCATCTTTTGTGTGCATAGTACCGTTTTGTGTGTGAGTATAGTACCATTAGTAGAATATTTAGATAGATAAAGTATTTTAACCAGAAACAGTGTGCAGTACAGTAGAAATACAAAGTGAACCCAGAACAGTTAATTCTTGGGAAGTGGCAAAAAAAAATAACTTTTCAGCCCTGGAAAAGAGGAGACGTTGCGTGCTTTGACAAAGAACACCCTCAAGACCAGATCTAAATGAATGTCATGATAAAATGGGCCGGCGTCTCCCCCGCGATTCCCAATGCGTTTATGACACACTGCCAGTCATTCAGGTGTGAACGGGCCCCTAAAAATCCAGTGCAAACAAAGATTCACAATGCTTTGGTGAGATGCGTTCATAAGGTATTGTGGTTCGGGACAAACAAGGACTCTATTTTCTAGTGAAGGTGTAAAGGAAAGTAGCTACACAGAGTGCAACAGCAACATCAAGGTGTCATATCTACCACTTTTATGAACGTTGCCATGCCCCCTCCGTGGAGACAACAAAGACTCTACTTTGAACTCAACAATCACACCGGACAAGGACATCAGGCAGCTTCAGGGAAGCCGGATGACCCACAACCCACAATGTACAGTAAATGGAGATCCAATGTACGAATACCACCCTCACTGCCTTCACCCTAAAGAAAAACATTCATGCGACAGACAACACAACATAACTCTCCTGCCAAGGTGTTTGCACATTTTAAATCCAAGTGCTTCCTCTGAAGAGAGATCAGGAATTCAAAAATGTTGACAGTGGAAGGAGAAGACAAGGGTGCTGCTCTCAAATGGAAAAGCAGACACTTCCACCGTTTATGAGAATGGATGTGACAATAACGCTCCACAAGAGAGGAGAGCTATAGGACTGGTCAACCTCTACAGATGATGCCAATTGTTCCTGGAATGCTGATCCCGTCAATGAGTCCAGTTTAGAAGGAGCAGATGACCCTTTTTGGGAAGTCCAGGCTTTTGTTGTGAACTCAATTCTTCTCAATTCCCCACCAAGGAGGAAAGAGCAGATTTGTGAGCTTCAGAATGGCCATGCCCAAAGAAAACTATGATGACATGCCCAAAGAAAACTATGATGACGCTTTCACTAACGCTTCCATGTTCGCTAATCAGCAGTTCCCCGCCACCTTATCTTTCATAGAGTCAGACGAAAACTTTCTGTTGCCAGATTTGGAGCCTGTGACCCCGGGGACAGTAAAGACCCCTCAGTGTCACCACATCACTGAAACTATGCTCTGTCAACAGGGTGAATGATGACAAGTTTGTTTATCGACTTCAAAAACGAATCAAGTAAAGTCGGCTAATGTCCTCCTTGATAGATGCTCTGTAAAGGACATCTCCCGATCAGTGAAAGCGAGTCATAATGCAGAATGCCATTCCTTCCCGGTCGGGGAGACGAGACCAGATTCAGCGCCGCTTGAAAGTGGAGAGGAGGACAGAATTTTTCTTGAGCATTTAAATTTTGATGTAAAAAGTGTCCAAAAAAATTAAGATATATTTTTCTCAAATAAAGGTAAATATAATCAGAGAAAAAAAAGTAATTTGTTCTTTGTTTTTTCCAGTACAATGACAACTGAATATACACTAACTTCTATGATTTGGTGAGAAGCTATGAGGATTATGTCTACTATTACTCATGATAGAAGACCTTGTTGCTTTGAAGAATACCGTACAATGCTGGCCCGCTGATTATACATGTATTTGGTCAAACTAATTTTACATTTTGTTGCTCCAAGCCCTTTATAATGATCAGTGACAATAAAGATGGCCAAGATGATGGCCACACGCTACGTCCAACCGGGGAAACTCTCCCCCGTCAGGTGAAAAGTAGCGGCTTGGACTCCTCATGATTAGAAGGAAGCATGAGGTCAGTCCGTTGCTCTCCCCAGGTTGGCAGAGGGAGTGTAGCACCCAGGATTACATTAGATAATTGACACTGGGTGAAAAGAATGGTTGCAAAATCTTGGGAAAAAAAGAAAAAAAAAATGAAGATGGCCAAATCAAACTAGGATACCAGTAGTGGATTGGCAATAAATAGGATCCTGAGAGTAGCAGTCAAAGGGGGGGATTTCCCAAACCCTGATTATCCATAATCTTGGACCACTTCACCTAGCAACAAATAACTGATTGTGTCCTGGACCAAGGCTAATCAGGATTGCTGAAAGCACCCAAATAATGGTCTAGTTTTCCCATTGGCCAAACATTTAACACACTGCCCAACTCAACAAGGCCTATTCATCTTTTCCTCTCTCTCTCTCTCTTTGGGAAAAAATAAAATATTGTTTATATTCATTAGCAAAAGCAAAAACAGCACAAAAAACAGCAAAAGCTGCATAATAGGTAATTACAAAACAACAACAAAACATTCCCAAGGCTTGTCATGTCAAAGCAAAAACAGGGTCATAGGGCAGTCCCAGTACAGTGACCGGCAGCTGTCTTAGTGGCTATACACCTTGCTCCACTCTATACAAGTGTCCAGTTCTTTTGAGGTGGCATGTGGACGCACCTTGCAGAAGGCATCCTCAAAGTCTGTGAAGGCAGGGGGTGTGGAGGGCGTGGCCAGGCCGTGCATGCCCCCTGTAGAGGACGAGGCAGAGGAGAGAGCCTGCTGACTGAGCTGCAGCAGCTCCCACACAGAGAAGCCCTCTGCGCGCTGCAACACGGCGTTCAGCTCCCTTTCGCTCAGGCTCCAGCCCTGGGGTGCCAGCGCCTGCAGCAGCACTTGTCTGCGCATGGCCACGTCTGGCAGGCCAACGTGGTAGCGCTTGGCGAAGCTGCGATGTACGGCGTCCTGCAGCAGGTCAGGCCTGCCCGTCGCGCACACCAGGATGACCAGCCCGGCCTGGGCCTTCTCTAGGGCGGCCAGGAGTGTCTGCCTCAGCCCTTCCTCCTCCATAGCCTCCAGCTGGCTGAGCAGCACCACCGATGGCTGCCGGGCCCCTGCCACTTGCAACAGAGCCCCCAGGATCTGCTCTGCCTCTGCCTTTCCTTTTGAGGCCAGCATGGCCCCACTGAGCCGGTAAAAGGAGGCCCCCAGCTGTGAAGCCAACGAACGAGCCAGTGTGGTCTTACCTCCTCCCCGGGGGCCAAACAGCAGGACGGTTCTGGGTGGCCGAACCGCCGGGCTGGGCCTCAACACGGGCCACAGCAGGTCCTCCTCCAGTGCTGCCTTGACATGGGTGAGTCCAGCCAGCTCTCCCCACCCCAGAGCTGGGCTGCAGTCCAACAGGTCCCCATTGACAAAGTCCAGGAGTCTGGGATCTGGGCTCTTCACGGTCTCCCCGGTCTGGCCACATCGCTTGTGGGCCTGGGAGCGGTGCTGCTGTTGTTGGGAGAATCCCTGCTTCCCTGGTCCATTCTCCCCCGTCAGGCCCGCAGGGGGGCTGTACTCTCCTGCCACCCCGTACTGAGGAGACACCAGGGGTTGAGAGGAGGCCTTGCTGCTTGTGCTGAAACCGTTTCCCCGGCACTCTCCTTTATCATTCACACTGTAGGGCGAGTCTCCCCCAGCCTTCATAGAGTCATAGCCATACTTCCTGTAGCGAGAGACATCCCCTCCCTCATCCTCCTCCAGACCCATCTCAAATGCTTTTCTCTTTAATGTCCCTCCGGATTCGGCGGTGCCAAGGTTGGCTGTCTGGTAGCTGTAACTTCCTCCCACCACCGTGGGTCTTGAGGGCAGGGGAGTCGGGGCTGCCAGGCCAGAGGATAGATAAGCCGCTGTCGGGTGGGTATAGCTAGGGGCAAGGCTGGTTTGGTGGGGGTAGGTGCTGGGGGGGTAGTTGTAGACAGGTGTGGTGGGGCTGTAGCTGGGCACCAGGGTCGGGGTGGGCTGGAGAGTGTGGAGGGAGGCAGGGGGAAGTGCTGCAGGGGGCTGGGGACAGTACCCTGAGGAGAGGTAGGTGCCATTGTAGGTTGGGGGATAGTCGCCGGAGTGTGATCCACTGCAGGAGCTGCTGCCACTGTAGCCAGAGTCTGAGAGGTTACTGTTCACCACCGACACGCTGCTGGCCCCCGGGGGGCCTGCCGACGTGGCCACAATAGCCTTTGGGCCCGAGAGGCTGTCATGGCCCCCGGGTGTCCCCAAGGGATAGGAGCCATCAGTGCTGTGAGTCAGCGGCCAGGGCTCCAGCTCGGTCTTTGGGCCGAAGGGCCCCGGTTCAGGGTAGACGCCCACGGTGGGCGGCCGGTCGTACGGCGAGTCCAGCACGCCGGCGTACTTCTCAGCATAGCGCTTCAGCAGGTTGGAGGCTGTGAGGGCGGAGATGTCGTCATTGGCCCAGGCGTAGCTGTTGGCGCCGCGGCCGCGGCCGGCATAGAGCTCCGACTTGTGGGCCGGAGAGGAGGTGGTCGAGGACACGTCCAGGTGCTGCTCAGGCCACTGGCTGAGAGACTGGGCATGCTCCGGATTCCAGTGCATCTTATAAAGGCCTGGAGAGACACACACACAGGGGAGACAGGTCATTTATTTTATTCATTAATTCATTTATTTTGTTGTTTTTTCCTCCTCCCCCACACTTTTTTATTAAATGCAAAAATTGATTGAAAAAATAAAGTCTCCTAACGCACTGGAAGGACCATATCAGTGACCAGAACCGAGGACAGGTGTTTTCAATTAATCCAACGTGGTTAAAAATTGAATTTGAAGTTACAATGGGTTTGTATAGGAAAGGGACACATGTGATCAAATGAATATCTAAATACTGAATCAAACAACTTAAAAACTGTCTGGGGTGCTCACAAAAGCCTGAGACATTAAAATTACCCCAAAGAGTGAAATTTCCTTAAGTGATTTAGATGCTGTAAATAGCATAAAATGTACAAGGGCTCGTCGCACATGTTTTCACACCAGTGTGTGTTCCTCTGTGGAACTGTGGCGAGTTCACAGTACCGTTAAATGAACCCGTAAGACTCCATTTGGGTCAATTTTCACACCGTCAGATTAAAATGAACAAACGATGATTTTGCGGTGTGACAACATGATCGCATGTCCCATCTCTTCTCACAGCAGTCAGTCAGAAAGAAAGAAAGAAGAAAAGGGGGCTTTCACATGTTTGGAAAAGATTGTGTTTTAGTGTTACCGTCATGCCTGGTAGCAGAAGGAGCTAGAATTACCCAATGAGGGGGAGGGAGGGAGGGAGAAGGAAAGAAAGAGAGAGAGAGAGAGAGAGAGATGGAAGATTGCGTGTGTTGTCTTGTATTTTCCCAGCTTGTGTTGGAGAGCAGTGATAAGGCCCCACTATCCCCTGCACTGCTAGCATCTGCAGGTCTCCCAGAGGACCTATTGTTATCTCTCCGTGCATGTTGCTCTGAATGCCTGACCCCCCCCCAACCACCACCCACCCGCCCACCGCACACCAGAGCTCCAAAAAGGCCCAGCTCCCCCTGTCCGGCTGGACAGAGGGAGGGCGGGACAGGGGGGGAAGTGGCGGTGAGGGGAAGTGTGTGTGTGTGTGTGTGTGTGTGTGTGTGTGTGTGTGTGTGTGGACAGTGGTGTGGAGAGAGTGGAAAGAGAAAGGGGGTGGGGTTGGGATGGGAATTGCAGCATAGTGTGCTATTCATCAGCATGGTCTCCCATGGAACATTGGGAGAGTGGAATGCCTGTTCCCCTGGCTGACTCCACCACTGGCTGAGGTCTGATTGATCATGGCCGGTCCACACGGAGCGTGCGCACGCACACGCACACGCACACACACACACACACACACACACACACACACACACACACACACACACACACACACACACACACACACACACCAAAACTAAGTACAGAAAAGAGTGGAAATTTGAATTGATTAATCATATTTTTCATTCCAGCCATAACCATAAAGAGGTTGTTTCTTCTCCAGTGAAGCTTTCAACAGAAATATTCTGAATCCATATTGTGTGACGCCGTTATACATTAGATTAATATAGGTTAGACGACTGTACTAAAAAAAAGGCAACAAATTCACACTATTCGAGACTTCGAGTGGGCGCTTACATGTATATATACATGATAGTATATATACATGATACGATTTTAACATGTAAATCAATATACATACAAATCACTACGCATTCAATCAAATGATGATGACTACAGAATCAGCCATTTCATGAAGTCTAGGGCCACCGCTTGCTGGGGCTTTAGCTTGACATTCCAAGCATAACTTGGCATTATTGAACTGTCACAGTGTAGCCTGAGGTGAGCAGTACTCCAGGCAGAAATAGAGAGGTAAAAGGAATAAAGCAAAAGCCGTCATTACTGGTCTGCCTGCCTTGCCTTCGGTGAATGCCTGATGATTCATTATTCATAGCTCTGTCTGTTTGTGCGCCGCTTCCGTTATTGCCATTTAAATCAAATCTAGATAACAACTACCACCGATTCGGCTCTGCTTTCACTCGCACTGTGGGCCGTAGCTCTATCCTAAACTTTGTCCTCTTTCTTTACAAACCTCCCCATGTGTGTTTTCAGATTACGCCTGTTATTTATTCTGTCAGATGAGACTCAGCAGACCAGATGGCCATTGGATTATCATGTCCTTCATATTCAAATCCACTGCCTTAAGTTCCCAGTGGCCAAACCAGTTCAAGTAGATCTCTAAGCTCTGGCTAACCCACACACAAACCCACCACAACGGGGAATAAAACAACATTCTTCTAGGACTCTGCTCACTTGTTTTCTTTTTTAAATATATATCTACATTTTTTATGAACACACTGAAGACATTGGCTTCTTCTCCACACCCAGCTGACCACATATTTTTGTGGTTTGACTCGCGGGTCATTGTCCAGGCTGCAGAAACCGTATATGTCCTGCAGGCCCTTCCCATCTGCAGTCCAACCAGTTTCTGAGCGAGCCCAATAATGGGGCCTGTGTGTGACAGAGATGGATGGGAGCCCAGGGGAGCTCATAAAACCGGCAGCGGGGAGGGAGGGATGGAGGGAGGGAGGGGCGGGGATAGAGTGGACAGCAGGCACTCCCGTTCCGTCCTCTCTAAGCGGACTGGGGCGGACATTAGAGGGCTCTGCGAGGCGGGCTAACTGCTGTCCACTTCATCATCGGAGTATAGCAGCAATACAGAACGGTCCACTACCCCGAACGAATCCCCAAATCACAGCAGTGGCCAGCTGCCAAAATCTAAAGGACCACGTCACCGTTTTCCTGCTCAAAATCAGGGAGAGAGAAATCAAGTCATTTCCTCTGAACACAATAGTATTTTACTATAGTCTTTCAAAGCATTTGCCTTGTTTTCAGAACCCTGCACTACGTCATCACTGTTGGATGGAATACTTATATATATATATTATTTTTTATGATTTGTCATAGTACGTAAATAGTACGTTTTGGACATGCATGGTGTTCCACCCGACGGTGACGTTATCTATGTGTTTGTGTGAACAAACAAATGCAAACAAACACAGTAAAAAACACACATACTGTGTGCACATACCAGGTTTGCACAGCAGTTGAGCTCTTTTCCTGTAATTAGATCTCTGCAGGATTGCGGTTTGTAGAGCATCAGTGCTCCACAATAAATTGAGCAAGCTCTAATCTACACCACCGCTTAGATGCCATGCAGATTAATTTACTTGAGGCACAGTAAGAGAGCTAAGATTAGAATCAGACAATCCGGAAAAAAGTGTCCGTACTGCGAGTAGTGTTGTAACAATAAGCTTAAACTGTGATTATGATTCAATACTAATATTTGGCTATACTACACGACTGTAATATACACTATAATGTTGTGAATTACTGTATTATATAATACTGTCACAAGATTAAGTACATTAAGTAAAAATATCGAAACCGTGTGTTGGGCAAGATTAAAGAAAGACTACTTTGTTAACATGAGAAATTGATAAACGGATGTTTCTTCTGTACAGAGCTATGATAGTGATTTATGTGTTTTGCTGTCCAGTTGTGTGTAACCATATTATAGCTTTAAGTCACATTGCAGTAACTGTTTCAGTTCCGTAAGGAAACATTTCCCTCACAGTATTTAGCACACTGAGTACAGTAGCTTTCAGACATTGCAGACAACTATCAACCAAACCACATTCATAACAACAAAGGATTATTATGGTTAAAAGCTCACATTTAATAAAAAATGGTCCAGGACAGACGCACATTATGAAATGGATTCTATCCTCAGTTCAGACAATTATTTTGGAAGCTTTTTATTCTTCATTATGAGGAGAGCTCTGCATTGTGATCCAATGGCTGAGAGTATTTAATGATGTCATATTTCAGCGGTATTGTTGAACGAGCAGTGAGTGCAACACAAATTGTCTGTGATCATCAACTTTCTATATGCAAAGATGTGAGGAGGATGGTGTGCAACATCAACCACCAAATACAGACCGTGGCAGTCTGCAGGGCCGTTGATAAGAAAACGACTGTGTGTGTGCACATGAGATTTTCTTATTTGCGCGTATGTGTGCGAGTTCCCTTGGCCCCACGGGAGACAGATGTTCCGCTACTGACCGCCTTACTGTCTGTGAGGCCATTGTAGTGCATGGCCGTCCAGCAGACGTGTGCGGCTCGGACAATCGCGTTGGCCCTGAGACAAAGCCTGAAGGATCCTATTGTCAGGAGCCTGCCTAATTATGGAAATCTTATTAATCTATTCAGGAGCGGTCCACTGACAGCTTTTGTGCTGGCCTGGGATTTATTGAGGGATCTGTGCGAGCTGCATCCTATTGTAGGAAAGCGTGATGGAGACAGTGGCTCTCCTCGACAGAAATAGGCTTTGCTTTCGGGAGGCCCCGCAGGGGGGAGTGTGTTAACGTCTGTTGGCCAGTTTTGGCGATCAGCTGGTCAGGATATTTCTCACTTCCGAAAGTTGCCCAGTCAACTTGGGTTGACTGCGTGAAACTGCAGCAGCTTCGGACCCACGCACATGAGAGCCCCGTTATACTGTGTTGCGCACCAGGGTCGGCCGCCGAAAATAGCTGATGTACAAACTCACAATGTGCCGCAGTTGGACTGTGAGCTTGTACTTCGACTATTTTCGGCATTTAACTAAGTATTAAATCACCCTGAAGAGCCGGCCGTTCTATGGGTCGTGTGCTGTGGTTTTCATGTGAGGGGTAGCACTGGGTGAGCTGAAATGTGAGCTTGGCAGGAAGCCAAGGAGCCTGGAGTACTCCGGTGCTGTTTCACAATTCCCCTGGGAATCCTCTCCCCTTCTCCCTTCCTGGCACTTTTGTTTTCCCTGCCCTGAGGAACAAAAACGGACATGGATGCAACAAGCCTACTGGGATGCTGCGCTGTTAAATTGTGCCGATTGTGGAGAGGTCGCTTGTAAACAAAAGCGCCGGCGTGGATCAATCCAATCAGGGCTCTATTCAGGGTGGCGCACTACTCCACCGTCTACCGACCACAGTAAACCATTTCCAGCTTCCATTCCTGTCATCCATCTCTAGGTCCAGCGCCACACTATAGATTTATTAATGTTAGTATATTTATGGCTGTATTCTTATGAAACACTTGGAACCAAAAGCGCATCAAAGGGGTTGATGTGATGTGTAAGAGGCTCGATTAGCTGACCTACTTCACACTTTGATGCGCTCATCACCTTTCTAAAATTGCACTGCACAGCTCTTAAAACAGAGCTGTAATTGATTGCAAAAATTAACAGCTCATGACAGGAATGTGTATTTGGCTTTCTACAACAACGATTATTACCAAGAAACTCATTACTTCTATTCTAAGGAAGATTATGTACTAGGTGTGCTTTTGTGCTCTCTGGTATTACGATTAACTGCCCCCCCCCCAAAAAAAACAATGTTACTCCTACAGAGAGGACAACTAAAAACAGAAAAAATGTAGGTCTACTGCTTGCATCATTACCCTGTTTTGACATGAAACGATGACCAAGAATTAAAAAAAAAAATACCATGAACGCTTGAATTTAACCTCCACAAAACAGGTTTAGCTGTATTTGGGGCAAGAAATAATGGGAGAAAATATATTTTGGTCAATGTTATCAATCAATGAATACAAATATATGTTGAGAATATCTCTCCAATGTCAAAAATACATTAGAATATAAAAACTGTTTTGGAATAGACATGAAAAGTATAAATGCTTTTAAGGATGCTGCTCGAGGTGGGTGTAGCTGGTATGACATGAAACATTTCAGCCATGTTAAAACTCTCCTTGATGGAAGGAATGCAGCCCAGTCATGATACAAAACACACAGGCATACACAAGGGATAATGCCAGAAGGAAAAAAGATAGAAGGGAAGATTGTGACAAGACACTCGTGTTGATAAGCCACAAGCTGACAACTCAAAGAAAGCTCAACAACTATTTTAGAAAAGAGCATAGCAACATGTATCTCTCTAGACTAAGATTTTGTTATCAAAGGGGGATCTCTTGATTTGTCTTTGAGTCCCGAAGCCCCTTAAGTCCTCTGTTCTACAGTCCGCTATGATTTATGGCACTAATATAAAACAGGGCATTCTCACTAGGATGTGGTCATCCTACCGCTGCACACTACCTGGGCTGTCATAAAAACACCAATCTAAGAGGCAGACCACATTTCACAGCGTGGCAGGATGAGACATGGAGCAAGATTGTCTGCAGTGTCTCGAGCCTAATTTATGCTCTGTCGCACGACGGTGTCGCGCACTGAAAACAGCAGAACTCTAGACCTACAAGCTCACAATGCGTCACATTACAGACACATTATTGTGAGCTTGTTGGTGGATCTATTTTCGGCGCGACCCGATCATGCGACAAAAGTATGAATCAGGGCTTCACTCTTCTGGAGCCTCTCTCTTGCTATATTCATTGGAAATAAACATCCATACAGCTCCTTTTATAGGATATAAAGACATGCTTTAAATTCCTGTATAGAGCGGAATAAATGTTGCGATTGTGCATTAGCAAATGTTTTGTTCGGCTAATTACATAATGGCATGTTTTGTGAGATAAGCTATTATCCCACCCGCACATGTTGAGGGCCTGTATATCCCCTTCTATGGGGTGGGGTAGGGTAAGGCCAGAAAGCTGTTAAGCCAAGTGTGAGGTCATTTCATAAGACCCTTCCCAAATGTCCATTAGCTGGGGGGATGAAGCCAACGCCGGACAACAGGCATCATAATTTATCTGCCATGCATAATTGGGCATTGCTGGGGAAAATTATTATAAATCTATGCATTAGTCACAGGGCTGCTATCAATCAAAAGAAACACAATCCCCCCCCCCACCCCCACTCACACTCTGTCCCCCACTCTGGGTCATCTGCTCCGTCTTTCATGGCCCTAAAAAGATGTAATAACAGAAGAGTGCAGGAGCCCTGTTGGAGAGTTTTCACACCTGCTGCCCAGAGCACCAGCAGACACCGTTCTTTTCAAACAGACCTTACTCCCTGGAGGAAGGAGTAGCCTATCTCCTGCAATGGCACTGAGGGATGTCTGCCCCCCTCCCGCTCTCTCTGTCTCTATCTGTCTCTATCTGTCTCTGTCTCTTACTTTCTTTGAGCTCTGTACTTCTGTTTTGTTTTGTTTCGTTGTGTTCTCATTTGTGTTGATATATTTGTGTTGATATAGTTTTGTTTTGCCAAAACTGCACGGCTGATAAGGCTCTATCGAAATGGACACGACTTGATGACAATGTGCTGAAAATACATTGATGTGTGTAATGCAGAAATACTGTGCGAGCAAGTGGAATAATAACGTCTCATTGTCCTCTCCCGTTAAAATACACAGTTCATAAAATTACCCATTAAAAACCCATTAAACACTGAAAACAAAGTTTATTGGCCAAAATTAAACTCTAATGGGAAAGCCATCAATATATTACAGTCTAATGAATATTCAGTGCTTCGTTAAAAGTTGTTGTTTTGCAGATGGGGGCAGAGGGAATCAGTAGCCAAACTACTTGGTGGCATTTGTTAAACATTGATTAATTGACAAACGTGTTTGGAATTGCTAATGATAGCCCAGTTAAAAAAAAGGAAGGAAAAAAGAAAGCCCCATCTTGGAGATGTCACTCTCCTCTCTGGAGTCTCTGCACTCTCTAAAAACAGAAACTCTCCGGAATAAATTGCTAGATGCATCACTTCATGCTTGTAATTTTAGAAATAACTCCCCCACCCCTTCATGCCGACTTAACGCACATCCACAAATGGCAGGAGTCCGTCCACCCCCACCTCCCCTTAAAGAAAAACAGGGTCCCTATTTTCTGTGGCTGCAGGCTGGCTTTAGGTCATTGTGTCCACTAATATATCAAAGAACAGCTGTCCTAAGGCTCTGTGATGACCAATCACCCGCTCCATCTGTCTCACTCACCCCATCTCTGCTCTATATCTCCCCCTCCTCAGCTTCATCCCTTCTTTTTCCTGTTCATCTCCTTCCCCGCCTCCCTCAGAGTCTTCCATTCCCAGTGAGCATTCCCTGCTTTCCGTTCAAATCCCATGGCCCCTCTTGCTCTTGTGTCTTACACTCTGCTCCTCTGAGCACATGGACAGCTCTGGGATTTGTAGCTTTCCGTTATGCCTGATTTGTACTTGGCTGCGTGCCATGTAGGCTACAGAGAAAGAAGCTGATCTACAAGCTCACGACGCGTCGCAGCACGGCACGCTGTGAGCATTGTAGATTTGCAATGTTCTATATGCACACGTCCATTGCGCAACTCAGTATAAATCAGCCTTTAGTACGCACACATACATATGCACACATACGTTAGAGTAGACAAAGCTCAATACATTCTATTTGCACAGTTCCTTTTGTAGCCGTGTGTTTTATGAGCGCCCTTGCGTTACAAACGGCTAATGACATAACGATTAAGGCGCGTTATTTCTCAAGTGTGGTCATTTACTAATTAGCTGTGCCGCGGCGAACGGTGTGGATCATTGTTGGGCTCTGAATTCTGCTGGCTCAGGAATCCAGTGGAGGGTTGCTATCCAAATGAATCCAGTGGAGGGTTGCTATCCAAATGAGCTTCGCCACCCTGCTTCTTAATTGGGCCCTTAACGGGGGGCCCAGGTTTCCTTAATGAGCTGATGAACCCGTGGAGAGAGAGTGATGGGTCTTACAGGTCTCTAGGTCCCTAACCTCCATCTATGTGGACACACTCGCGTGCAAACACACACACACAGAAACACACCCGCGTGCGCACACACTCGCTTTGTCTTACACACAGCAAAATTGTCAGTGCTAATTTAACATTGCAATTGTAAAAATGTACCCTAAATTGGAAAATGTAAACAGTCCAAGAGTTGAATTACGACTCAGGATTTTGCAGTGTATGTGAAGACAGGCGTGCGCACAGCCGTGCGCACACACACACGCGCACACACACACACACACACACACACACACACACACACACACACACACACACACACACACACACACACACACACACACACACACACACACACACACACACACACACACACACACACACACACACACACACACACACACACAGGGGGCTAATTAGAGCCCATTCACAGTCTCCACTAATGATCCGGGCTCTTATTCACACACACACTTCAGCGGTCTCTGTGTTTACTCAAGGGCCTCACAGACCCCTCCATTGCACCGCTAACACCACTCTGCCTGCTGTAGAGAGAATAGACGCTGGGGCGGCCCTCCAACCTGCCCCTTCAGTGGGTCTCACCATGAGACCCACTCTTACACATTCTGTGTTCTGAGAACGGACCCATGACTTAGTCAACTCATTCAGAGACAGAAAGCGAGAGAGAGAAAGAGAACGAAAGAGAGAGAGAGAGAAAGAGAGACACACATGCACAGACACGCGCGCACACACACACACACACACACACACACACACACACACACACACACACATAGAGAGAGAGAAACTGAAAGAGAGAGTGAAAGAGAAGAGAAGAGAGGGGTCACTCAGAGGAGAGCTATAAAAAACTGCCAGATCTGGGCTGTGGAGATGCTGTGTGTGTGTGTGCGCGTGAGTGTGTGTGTACGTGTGTGTGTGTGTGTGTGTGTGTGTGTGTGTGTGTGTGTGTGTGTGTGTGTTGCTTTTAAAAGAAAAGGTATGGCTCCACCAGCAGGGGCCCCACCAGCAACAAGAGTTAGGGCCCTCCTGGGTTGGCGGCCTGGGACTGATTTAAGAGTGCGTTTGAAGTGCAGATTACAGATTCTTTGCACCAAATCCCTCCAGGAGTATCCATGGCCCCTGGAATCTCTCTCAGGTTACTCCTCAGGTTTGGCCCTAGCCGCTCACCCCAGCTTGAAGTCCCGTGGACAGGCCAGAGACCGGGAGTATGGCCGGACACGTCCAGGAGGAAAACAACACGAACACACAAGACGCATTGTCTGAATGGGAAATCTAAGATAGTGCAGGACTTGCTCTAAAGAAAGAGTTACCGCGTGTGTGTCTCTGTGTGTGCGTAAATGTGCACGTGGGTGTGTTTGTGGGTGTGTGTGCCGATGCGTCCGCACGCGAGTGTGCATGAGAACGCCATCTACATGCACGGGCCACAATGCCTATACTAAAAGCAACGTTAAGACGGCCAGGAATGCTCCGCATTCCCGCATGGAGGATTCCAACAGGGAGGTGAGACTATTCGCATGTCCTGCACATATGCTAAGTCTGTCTTCGTTAGATTTGAGTCATGGCTGCCAACTGCAAAGGAGAGACAGCGGGCGAGCGAGTGTCGCCGGGGAGAACAGGGGTGTGTTTGTGTGTCACTGGCCTGAGAGTAAATAGCTTGAGCACCTAACACTGCCATGTCCGTTCCCTACGATCCCTCTGTCCACATATACTACACCACGCAAAAACACTGGCAGCCTGTTCATCCCTCTGTCCACATACACTACACCACGCTATACACTGGCAGCCTGTTCCGACACTTTCCCCAACACTGCTGTGGGACTACAGAACAGAGCCACACTATACACAGGAAAACATCAAGCATATAGGCCACAGCAGAAGAAAACCAGCATTGTGCGTGCTAACCAAGGGAGTAAATCAAAGACAAAAGGCTAAGCGGAAAAAAGAAAAAGAAGTGTCCTGCGCATGGACAGAGCAGCAGTGTGCGGAGCTCTGAAGGCATGCTAAGTATTCCTCCAGTAGTTTGCGACATTCTTGGATGTGCAATGCATGTCCACTCCAGATGTATGGGGAGTGAGTGGTCAGCCAGTTTGGACTAGCAGGGTGCAGGGAACAGATGGAACAGATGAAAAACACGCCATGGTGGGAAGCAGCGCAAGAACGCATGCATGTTGCATTTTTAACAATACCAACATCACCGGGGACATCATTTTACACTTGACTGAGATGTATGGCTGCATTACAGCGTCAGGCATACGGTGTTGTATTAGCAATAATGTGGCCATCAATAAAACATGCATTAACTTGCCCTTGATCGAGGAGGGTGCCTGACTTACTGTACCGTCGTACTTATAAATGATCTGTAACTTCTGCCAAAAATATGTGATTGACTAATCAGTAATCACATACAACACTTTCTGTTGTTGTTGCTATGAGACAAACAAAATATCTTCACGAAAGAGCTTTGCCAATAATGTATCCAAGAACGACTTCTGAGAAAACATACTCTATAAAATAACACATGAGGTCAACAACAGTGCTTAGTGAACTGGCAACGATCCCAAATTCCAACCGTCTTGTGAAACTATAATATTGACTGATTCAAGGACTCACAAACAAAGTTTCATGGTTCTAGAAAACCTAAAACATCTGGTCATGCCTCTGGTCATGGCTGCTTTGTCCAGTTTGAATTCTCACTCCCACACACACACACACGCACACACACACACACACACACACACACACACACACACACACACACACACACACACACACACACACAACATGCATATAATTTATATACTGCCCCCGCAATACATTTGAGGATAATAAGGGACACAAAAAGCACATCCTCAGATTTATAGCGTCCATTATTAAAGTAATACTTTTTAAATTGACCGTTCTGTTTGATTTCTCCCTCTTTTCTTGTAACTGTCATGCCAATAATGCTCCTTTTGAGAAGGAGTTAAAGAGACGGGGGGGATAAAGAGAGCGCTCTTGAGGCAGAGGCAGCGCGGAGGCAGACCCATGCTGGCTGGGAAACAATGGCGTGTTGGGAGAGTCCCAGCACTCACTGGGCTCAATGCATCCTTGTAACAGAGAGGGAGGGGAGGGGACCTCAAACTGGACACGTCAGTTATTAGGTTGGTGTTGAAGGAAGACGGAGAGAGAGAGAGAGAGAGAAGAAGGGAGGCAAAGGAGGAGGGGGAGGAAGGGGGAAGGAAGAGGATGGAGGCGGTGTGCGTGGTGGACGGACTTGTGTTGTTGGTGACAGTGGTTGGAAAAAGTACTCGCGTGTTTTACTTCGCACTGCAATCTAGGAATACTCTGTTGCGAGTAAAAGTCTGGAATTCTAAATGTATACTTGCGTAACAGTATTGGCATCAAAAGTGGTCAAAGTAAGAAAGTACATTAAGCAGCATGTCCCATTTTAACAAGTTTTCAAACGTATAAAATCTTAGGAAATAACAGATCTACAAGCTCACGATCAATCGGTGTCGCAACGCATTTATTGTAGCTTGTAGATCGGCTATAATCGAAATCTACAAAGTAATTAGTATCTAAAGTTTTCAAATAAATGTAGTGGAGTAAAAGTACAATATATGGATCTGAGATGTCGAGTAGAAGTAAATAGTATTGGAAATTGGAATGAATCAAGTAAAGTACAAATACCTCAGAATTTTACTTAAATACAGTACTTAAGTAAATGCACTTTAGTTTACACCACTGGTTGGTGACATGAGACTGTCAGAAGCCCAGGGATTGTGCTGCTTAAGCCATCAGCCCTGCAACCTTCCTGTCTCCCCCCCCTCCTCCCTCTCTCTCTCTCCCTCCCCTCTTCCTCCCCTCTATCCATCTCTTCCGCCTAGTGATGAAACACTCAGACAAGGCCAGAGTCTACGGCCTTTAGTGATGAAACACTCAGACAAGGCCAGAGTCTACGGCCTTTAGTGAAGAAAACCAGCATGTCGGGTTGACATATACAAACCCCTTTGCACAGCAAAGAAAGACAAGTAGAAAGATGCATGGACACACAGTAAAAAAATACTAATTATATATATATATATATATATATATATATATATATACACACACACACACACACACACACACACACACACACACACACACACACACACACACACACACACACACACACACACACATTTTAATGGGTGGCCATGCATTTCTCTACTTTTCTTTCTGTTTTGTTTGTGCAAACTAATAGTGCAAAGTGTTCATTCCCAACTTTGGGAGTAAAGTCATTGATTTTGCCAAAGTCCAAAACCAAGTGGAGTGGTGCTCTCGGTGACAGTGACACGTGGCCAGAGGGTGCAGTGTACTCACTATAGGGGACAATAGGACTCAGCATTCTGTGGAGCTGGTCTCAGTTAGGGGGAGTGCTGTTCCGTGATAGCCAGCTAAGGTTAGCGTCTGTCCGGCTGTAGTCCATCACTGGCATGTGCCCCCACAGGCACCACAATAGTCAGCCCTGGGGTGGGGGAGAGAGAGAGAGAGAGAGAGAGAGAGAGAGAGAGAGAGAGAGAAGAGAACCAGTTACAGGCTGCTGCACAATGTCTGGACAAACATTCACATGTCAACTAACCCTTTCACACATGCTCACACAGCAACACAGACCTAAACACACACATGCACGCACATAACACACGCACACACACAACACAAACGCACACACATGCACGCACATACACACACACACACACACACACACACACACACACACACACACACACACACACACACACACACACACACACACACAAGAATTCACCCAAAGGGTATGATAGAATTACTGACCAGCCCGGGAAGCCTATCAGCGTAACAAAAACAGGGTGATCAGCGCATGCAACTATGCACGCACGCACACATGCGCGCGCACACACGCGCACACCCACAGAATGTCCCAAATTGAAGCACACACACAGGGGTATTCATTAGAGACAGGCATTAAGCTGATTGTGAAGCAGCAGCGTCCGGGCTCTAAAGAGGGCTTTCTAAATCTGCCTCACAAAAAAGCCCATGCATACCATGGCTCTGTGCACTGGGGCAATAAAGGCTGCATTCTTAGGACACCCAACACTGTTTAGAGCCACATGAGCAAAATGATGAGGGAAAAGTAATGTTTCCAATAATGATCAAGTTACACGTTGCGGGGTGTTTGATATTTCAACAGAACTCGCCGTGTTTGTAAAGGAAAGCACTCTCTGTTGAATGTCTAGGTGGATATATCTCTAACAACTTTTCCCCCCCAGTTTTTTTTAAATTAGGTTTTATTTATTTATTTTTTATTACATATACATTTCCTTCAACTATCAAATAGGGGGGGGGGGGAAACACAGGTCATTAAAACTGTAGCAAGCATTGTGCAGTAAATATACAATAATACAAGCACACGGACCATGGGACAGATTAAATCCAATTTTAATCCTTTCCATTGTATTATTCTAATATGAGGAAGCCTCTGTAGAGAAACCCCAGAACAATAAGACTGTTTCAATATATAATGCATTTTTAATATCAGTCAATGTTTCACAATACTGCAGATGTCAAAATGTAATTGTTTCTGTTTGCTCCAGGCTGGTGGAGGTGGATCAGATTCCCTGACAATAATAAAGCAAATGCTGGAAGGAATGGCCTTTCAATTAAAAAAAAATGTATACATTATTTTCAGCAATAACACTTCATCTCTTTCAGATGATATCCATTTAAATTAATAGATTATACCACATACCGGTAATAAACAATAACTCCAACAAATAGCTTAAATTATGAGCCTCTTAAAGAAATCTACCAATTTAATGCAAGAATAAAATGTTCATCCACAAACATTGTAATTAGTTGTATAGCTTCTGCACAAGTTAGTAACTATAGCCTGAGCCTCTAATATAACTTATTTCATAATAAGCATACAAAAGTAAACAAGTGACTGTCAGCCTATTTAGACCCATTCATGTGCCATTCACATGGAAGAGAAATTATGCAATGACCACATTGCTGGCTGGCGGCCCCTGGACGCCAACAGGCTTCACATACTACTACACAACCCGCTCTAAAAGCTGTCTTTAACGTGTGACAGTCCTCGCAAGTTTGAACACTCAGAACAGAATAGCCGTGGTGACAGAGGAAAGCATCCTAAAAACCAAACCAAGTATGGCTCTCCTTCCCAGGCAAGTGGGATATCCTTCTGAGAGAAGAGTTCTTATAGTTTGAAAGTAATCTCAGCATGCTGACTGCTTAGACCAGGGTATATAGCAGAAGAAGGGAGCAACCACGGCAGTCCAACTTCAGCCAGTGAGACAAGTCAAACAGCTGCAGGCCATGACAGTACATCAACATAAACATGGCAAGAAAACCTTACCTATTCATGCCTGCGTGTCCCCCATCAGATCTAAGAATGCGAGGATAATCCCTGGAGTGGACCAGACCCGTGTGCGCACTGCTATGCTTTTTTCCACATATGGGACACAACTCCGCTTACTCACTCACTCTATCCCTCCCCTCCCTCTTTCCTTCTCTCTCTTGCTCTGCTCTCCCTGCCAGTGACAACAGAGCACACACACACAATTCCCCTCCCCCATAGCTCACATCCCCTCCCCCTTCCCCCCTCCTCTCTTTATGTTAAAAGTATTTAAGCAGGGAGAGAGGGAGAGAGAGAGAATGAGGGGAGGGCGGGGTGTGTGTGTGTGTGTGTGTGTGTGTGTGTGTGTGTGTGTGTGTGTGTGTGTGTGTGGATGGGGGTGACCAATCATGCTCTGAAAGAGAGAGGGCTTGCATTCTATAGCTTGGATGCAGAGAGAGAGAGAGAGAGAGAGAGAGAGAGAGAGAGAGAGAGAGAGAGAGACGAGAGTAAGAATGAAAGAAAGAGGGATAGAGGTTGAGAGAGAGATTAAGATTGACAGAGAGAGACATTGAGAGAGTTAGGGACTGAGAGAGAGACAGGGAGAGAAACAGAGTTAGGCTACTGTTTGGAGGGAAATGACCAAGCTTGAGGAGAATCAGGAAGGGAAGAAGGGCAGAAGGAGGGCCAAGTGGTCAACGAGGAGGAAAAACCTTTATATTGTACAACCACCTAAGGTCCTTGCTTATTTGACACGCTATTGGAAAACCGTCATAAAAACCTGCTAAAAATGTGAAAAAACCCCAGCAGTGTGCAGGGACCTTTATAGTACTTAAATAATACTTTATGACAACATGCCATTATATTTGGTCGCCCGTAGACGCCAAGAAGGTCTCCGCTAGGCCCGATAGTCTTGTTTTCGTTCAGCTTGTCCTTGAAGCGGCTAATACTGTATAAATATTTCGATTGATCCCTGTGCTTGTTGGCATAACTACTTTACCACCGACATGAGTGTTTGTACTTCTCCTATTGCCACGTCAATTACTGATTGATCCAGAATGGGGTGCATATGCTTTTCCAAACAGTCATTGGTCCGACATGCGGAAAACGACCGGATTAAGGATGGCGAACATGCATTACGGTGCGCTGCTCCGTGCTGGCAGTTATTGTTAGGTTAGGGTTTGAGGTAGGTTGTTGTCGTCGGACCAATGACTGGTCGGAACTTAGTACTGCACTCTCCAGAATTACACCACAGTTCTTGCCTAGATTTGATTCCTTAGTCTTAGTGTGTGTCCCTACCCCCTCTAATAAAGTCGTTTTTATTTGTTTTATATGTGTGTGTATATATCCACTGATCCACTGAGTTGTCTATATATTTTGTACTGTACTTTGAGTTGAGTGCATGTCCTAATCCCACAGCAGTGATGCAACCAGTCAGACACCTGTTTCAATAACTGTACACCATCTAAATTATTTACAATTAGATAAATGAACACTGGGGGTTTCACTGTGCTTCTAAAACAGGGTATAAAGATAAATGAACACTGGGGGTTTCACTGTGCTTCTAAAACAGGGTATAAAGATAAATGCTTGCATTTGACTGGCATGCTTAAACCCACAGACACGTTTCTAGTATTCAAAACAGCATCAACATAAAATGAAAGGGAAACAACAACTTGAGCATGATGACCATTTCCAAGAGTGTAACACGTGGTGGTGGTGGGAGTAAACTCACATGATGCCGCATAGCTCAACAGTTGTTCCAAACCTCTATTTGTAGTGAGCATTACTGTAAAGGAGGAAGGGGGGGGGGGGGGGGGGGGGCAAATGGACAATATGTCCATGACGCAAGTCCTCAGTCACTCACAAATGTCTCTGTGCTCTGCAATCCAGCCCACGGCCAGGTGCTGTCCCATTTTCATTTACCGTTAGGCTATTGACTCACTCTCTCTCTCTCTCTGACTCTATCATCCATTTATAAGTCCTATATTGTAGCTCTCAATTTTCTCTCGATTTCTCATGCTTTCATTTGCTCAGTCTCTGTCTCATTATTCGTCTCTTGCTCTCTCACTTGCACGCACGCATGCATGCACGTGCGCGCACACACACACGCAGCTGTGTGGCTGTTTTTAGTGGCACACTGAATGGCCACATGGCCTGGTCATCTCCTCCTGTTACATCTCCTCCTGTCAAGCATTTCCATCACATTACCACGCTCACTCACACACACACACACACACACACACACACACACACACACACACACACACACACACACACACACACACACACACACACACACACACACACACACACACACACACACACACACACACACACACACACACACACACACACACACACACACACACACACACACACACACAGTGAGAATTGGTCTAGCTGAAAATAGAGGAAGCCAGTGTTTGGTGTTCGGAGCATCCCAGGCTCTCTCCGTGTCATCATGTGTGAATAACATGGTCAAGTGGCTGTTCTTCTCAGTACAGCCCAAGAGGAACGCTGATGTCAAAGTGAATCACTCGTTTACGTTAGCCACGCCGGAGCTGTGGGGTCCGACTTGTTTTTCTCCTCGCCGTCATTAAACATATAGCCTCTAAAAGCTTCACTTTTCTAAGACATGTGTGCTGAGCTATTTCAGGAGATGCCCCAGTGGTCAACGACATGGCTCAAATTGGAATGTAGGGCAATAAACCCATTGGAGGCAACGCAGCCAGTCCTACTCATTAGAGCGCTCACAAAACTTAACACACAGAGGCCCCGTTCAGGAACACAATTAGACTCCTCAATGTTTTGCCTTCTAGTGGATTCTTAATAGATTTGCTAATGGTGGTCTCCATGGGGGGGTTAGGTGAGGGTGCGGTCTGTTGAAAGCAGAGGACCTGGCGCTCTCTCTATCACTCTATTGCCTTAATAATGCTGAGGCAGCAGCGTGTGGACACAAGCTGCATGCTGAGCCCAGCACTACTACAACACAAAGACTTCAGGGCCCCGGGACAAGAGAGGAGCCAGGAAAAGCAAAGAAATAGAGGCAGAAAGAAAGAAAGAAAGAAAGAAAGAAAGAAAAATAGGCAGAAAGATAGAAAATACATAAATGAAAGACAGATGGAAAAAAATGAAAAAGAAAGACAGATAAATAAAACAAAACAAATGAAAGAAAGAATAAATTGAATGGAGTAAGAAAGAAAGATGCATGAGCAGATCCGTTCTGCTGTCACAGGAGTGAGTTTGACAGGTGTCAGTCTCCAGAAGGCTCCACCCCCTTCCCAATACCCTTCAGACTGCTCCCAACTCAAAGTTGAACAGGTTTGGCACTCAACCCTTGCTTGCACTGGCCATAAAGTCATTACTACTTATTCATTACAGACAGTGAAGCCAGCATTATGGCATTATGTCCGGGTTGCTGCACTATTGTGAGCTTTTGCACGTTTTGCCATACGACTTTGTGCTGGCACTGTGTCCCGATCCGATCATGTGATCAGAAATCGGGGCCTGATCATGTCATATTCAAATGATCGGATCGGGAGCAAAAAAACCTGATCTGAAGATCCCTAGAATCAATATTATATCCATATCATATTAGACTGGATATTGTATTGTGATTTCGGATATTGTACTATTTTGATATGGTATAAGTGTTCTATAAACATATAAATATCGGATCGGGAAAAATCAAAATCAAATGATCGGAATCGGATCGGGAGCAAATAAATGTCCCGCGTCCCGCCCGCTTGCCCGTTTTTCCTCCCGGAATGTTCCCCATTGAGAGGCGGGGGGAGGGGGGGGAGGCAAGACATGTGTCAGATCACGTCAGATGTCCCCACATAGCCTACAACAACTTCCGTGAACCGTAGTACTGTAGTACTGTAGTAGCCTTTTCATAAATTATATAATTTGTACTTAGGCTGTCATGAATGTTTTATAATAGAGAAATTCAAAGTTTCAACACCAAAGTAGTAGTAGTAGTTGTGAATTAGCAAACTGGACATTGAATGTTTCTTTATCCTCGTGTTGCACTACTGTTTTCGCAGAAGTTTTTATATTTGTGTTGTTTTCTCATAAGCATACGCCCGTTGTGCTTCAACTACACAGCCATCTGCCTTGACTTCTGTGTGCGCTGACTGCGGCCGCCCGCTTCTTCTCTGAAGAACAAATTGAACGAATGAAACTAAATGGACCCGTAAGATACCGTATAGACATCCAGAATTTTCATATGCAAAGGAGCACTTGGTTCCATTTGTGCCCTCTACTGAGTTTAAAATGAACACTGAGGATTTGACTGTGTGAATGGACGGGTCAGCACGTTAGTGTTTGACCTCATACTGCAGGGCACGTACACTCTACACCTCCATTCAGCAGGTTGTCCGCCTAGCAATCAACTGTGCTAACGGGTCAGCCAGGTTCATCAAGCCAATTTGATGAATCAGGCTAATATGTAATTTGGTTACAATGTTGTGCAAGCCCTGCAGCCCCATGGGGTGATTAGCTAAGCAATACAACACGCCTGCTGTTATGTGGTATATTGACATCTGAGAGTGATTGACTAAGTTTTGGTTCTACCAGAAATGTAGGCTAGTCCTGCCACCAGGAGCGGCTCACATTTCATCACACAAAACAGCTGAGGAGTGTCATTGACTAGAATGTGTGCTTACTTCCTGGACCATCGACAAATGAGAGGTCACCTAGCGGGTGTCACTTACTTGTAACAATGCTAATAGCAATATTCTCTCTCTCCCTCCACCTTCTCTCTCTCTCTCGCTCTCTCTCTCTATATATATATATATATATATATACCCTGAAATATATTATGTATTGTAAAGTGTCTATAATAAAATGAAATGTCATTGAATTTAATTTAACTGAGCTGAATTAATAGGCTCTGTGCATAGCTGTAGTGTTTCAGATTACCACTTTCCTGTTCCAATAAATGTTCCAATAGCTTCGTTAGAGGGGGAAAATAACTGTATATGAATTAATGCAACGTAATTTACATAATCAATTATGTTGACGCAATATGGGTCCATTGGTATGGAAGAATGGATAGAAGAGAAGAATACAAGAATGCTCGCCGCAAAACACATGGGCCCCAGGTCAAATCCGGCGATCTCGAATCGGTCGCCACTAGGTATTCCTAAACGTAACCTCAGTAAAACCATGCCTTAACCTAACCTTATTCCTAAATTTAACGTCAGTAAAATTATGCCTAGCCCTAAACCTATTCCCAATCTTAACCTCAGTAAAGAATAATACAAGAATACAAGGACCTGCTGGGGACGATACAATATTGCCTCTGCAATGCATTTAATTGTCTGTCTTTTACTGTGTTGCCAGAATGCCTTAGACACATTTAAAATCTTATGGTCAGTAAATTAATCTCTTATTCCTGTGCAGCTAGACTTGTCACTTCCATGATGCCAGGTGGTATAAGGAAGTCCTCAACACACGCACAACTTCTCCACCAATGACGACAAGAACAAACCCCCAAAACACGCGGTTATGGTTTGGGGTCGGACTAATGAGCTATCGGACCAGTGGCATGCTACCCAACACAATATGTAAAATAAATGTTGATAGTTTAACAATATCGTCCCTGCTGTCAACCAGGTAAAATAGAGCACAGATTGAGGCTTTAACCTTTGCTTTCATATGTATGACCGATATGAGATCGAGACTATTACAGATTTTATTGAAGATGCTTCAGAACATAATATTGCTAGTTTGACCACATCAAAAGGTCTAAAATAATAACCGAAAATAGACCATCTACAAGCTCAAAAAGACTTAAATCAGTCGTCGCGAGTGAGAGAACTTTAATCCATGAGTTTTATAAAGTTGCCGTCGTCATTATTTACTTATTATTATTATCATCACTGCTGCCGTCGTCATTAGGATCTGAAGGAAGACGAACAATTCCTGTACAAAGATGTAAGCTTGACGTTTCATTACATTATATTAACATTCACTGCTAGGATTAAATTCATTTATAAGCCCTGGCCCCGTATCCGGAGTAGCCATACAGTATATAACTCTATGATCTCGCCTAGCGGGATTATACGGCGATAAAACAATAGCTTGTTGTTCGGGGCAGTCGGGGGGGGACACTTTGTGACTTGAACGGAGACGTGACCTCTCTGTCTCCCACCAATTTGAGCCAGTGGTTGATCCAACACATTTAGAACACACTATCTCTGCGTGCGCCTACGCATGCATGTACTTGTGTAAACTGTGCATGCATCAGTGTTGGGCCAGTGAGAGGGGGGAGGTTGGGCTTGTTAAACAGTCCATTGTACCTGGAGGGGGGTTGGGTTGGGGTGATACAATCTGAATGTTCCGCAGTCAGATAGAATTAGGTACAAAGCTAGATGAAGTCCTCTTGGTGAATACTTGGGCTCTTTATCCATGTCCTGAGGGCATGAGGCTGAAGTGGGTGTGGAGGACGTGTTTGTTATCTTAATGGTACGGCCTTCTTTACTGTTCATTCATTTTGGATGCTGCTGTTGAGTGTCTCCTGGCCCCGCCCGATGATATTGCTGCTGGTCTTTATAGGGTTTAGGGCAGGGATTCCAAACGTTTTAGTTAACAAATAAAATAAATGGTAAATGGTGCATTTATATAGCGCCTTTATCCAATGCGCTTTACATAGATTGTGCATTACATAAAGTATATAAATAAATAGTAATAATAAATAGTTAATAAACATTTTCGAGGGGCGCCAGCCACGCCTACACTATGTGCAGCTTTTAGTGTGTCCACAAACTTTGTCCTACAAAAACATAAAATTTCCATTGAAAATGAATGGACAATTTTACATCATAGTGTAAACACAAACATTGCGTAACACAAACATTGATATGTTGTATAGGCTTTCAACTCTCAACTGTCAGTAAGAAGTTGGCGATGATGATGTACGAAGAGCGCCCCTCACTTCACACAGGGAGACCCGGGTCCGAATCCCAAGCGATTGGTGCCGTGACCCAGATTGGGTTTCCTGGTGGGGGAGGTCAAAGGTGGGTCTGTGTGTACAGCAGAGTGTCTTAGAGCCTCTGCATGAAGACCACAAACCTAATATCTCCCCCGGCCAAGAGGGGATCCCCCTTTACGCTAGTGGTTAAGTGGTTATGCCTGGATTCGAGGCCGGGTCTCCCGCGGCTCGAATCCAGAGTGTTACATTCTGTTGTCTGGCCATTGCAATACATGATCAGGGCTGTCCGCCAGCCAGTTATGCTGTGAAATATTAGATTTTTATTTATTTTTTATCTATATTTATCTTGAACATAAAAAATACAAATAAAATTTGCACAACTATATTTTGTTCAAGAAGGGACAGAGAGAAAAGCAATGCTTATATTGTCCAGCCCCGGACCCTGAGATGAACACCATCTCATGGTCTATAGAGTGTCACAGTCCCGCCCCTTTTCAGAACGACGAGGCACCAGGAAATAATTCCCCATTCATTTTTTCCATAGGCGTTTCAAAAAGTATTTATTTAAAGATCTGTAAGCCTCGGAAAAAGCCAACAGCCGAGTTGACAAATCATGACAGTAATTTTGGGACGAACAAATAATTAGAAAGAAGAAAAACAAACAAAATAGTGTTGTTCGTCCCAAAAAATGGGTTTATTGTCATGCTTTGTCAACTCGGCTGTTGGCTTTGTTCGAGGCTTACATATCTTTAAATAAATACTTTTTGAAACGCCTATGGCGAATTATTTCCTGGTGCCCTCGTTGTTCTGAAAGGGGGCGGGACTGTGACACTCTATAGCAGTCCAAAAATGTGTGGGGACGGGTAATTGGCATCCACAATCACACATACATGAGGAAACAACTTCACACACGTATGTACACTTATTAAGACAGGACCTCCAGTACACCCACAGCACCTTACCATACACCACAAACTACTACATTATTTAAACACGTACAGGCACCTGATACTTGACATTATAATTGCATACAAACATACACTGTGCATATACACACGCACACAGGTAAATGGATAATGCACGTGCGCACACACACACACACACACACACACACACACACACACACACACACACACACACACACACACACACACACACACACACACACACACTTATTGTATATTATCTTATTACTTATTGAAATTTTTTCTCTTGTTCATGGAGTGTAGAGCTAGCCTAAAACCAAAATGTGTTACTCTTGTGTACCTGTACAGGATATAACACACAAATAATAAAATAAAAATAAAAACACGTTAAAGCCTAAAGCCAAATTCATACTCTTGCATGGTGATAACAACAGATTTGAATAATAATTCGATTTTGAAATTTAATTAGGCCAAAGCCTAATTTGATTTTCATTCAATTGAAAATGAGTTATTGTCAAAGAGCGACACCATCGTGCAGCAGAGTATGAAGTTGTCTTAACAGCGAGTGAATGCTAAATCAGCCAGTGGGGTATCATTACAGTATGACCGACACAGCACATTTACACAAATAACAAGCAAACGTTATCTAGGCTGTGAAAGCTGGCCTGCGCCAAAGTGTTAAGTGAATAAAGTGAAACGAAACACCCAAATTCAACCGTGTACGTGTCAAAAGGAACAAGGGGTGTGATACAAATTTTGTTCATTTTGTTTTCTAAAACAAAATGCTCAGTGTGATTTCCTGTGCTGTTCTCCCGTGATGACATCTCAGAGCTCAGCGCAGCATGACTCTCACAGGAGACAATGAAGAAAACCCCCCCCCAAAAAAACATGCAGAAACACGAGCGTGCACACTACAGGCCCTAAGCCGAAGAGTGTGCATGCACATTCTGCCGTCATGCTGTTCACATAGGTATGTGTGCGTGTGCAAGTGCACGTGCACGCGCGGATTTGCACATGTGTGTGTTTGTGTGTTTGCAGTGATAATGAGTTCCAGGTTCCCAAGGTTGGCTGATATGATTTCATTAGAGCAGGGGAGCGAGTGCATAGGCTTTGGTTGAGATTAGGAAACTCTACCCCAGACCGCTGGTGAAACAAGTATTATTACCTAAGTGAAAGTAGCAACACCACAATGTAAAAATACTATGTTAAAAGTAGAGGTCCTGTATTCAAAGTTTTACTTGAGTAAAAAAGTATATAGTACCATAGTAAATGAACTCAAATGGGCCTTTTCATAATTTGTAAAATTACAAATTGCAACCTGACGCATTATGAGTTTGTAGATCGGCTAATTTTGAACAGCTAAAGTATAAAATAATGGCTTCAGTGGTTAACTAATGTAGTCTGCAAAGTAACTAAAGTTTTTCAAATCATTGTAGTGTAGTGAAAAGTACAATATTTGCCTATGAGATGCATAGCGGAGTAGAAATTGACATTATCGACAAATGGAAATACACAAATATCCTAAACGTACCGTAAACTTAACTACAGTACTTGCGTAAATATACTTTCTTACTTTCCACCACCACTGTTCCCCAGACGCAGTTGCCTTGAAGAGGGCTGGTTGGCCATGTGGGTGGAGGAGGGGACAGAGAGCGAAAGAGGGAGGGAGGGAGGGATGGAGGACTGCACTGGGATTATTACTGGGAGGTTTCGGCTGTTTATTATTCCAATTCTATCTCTAACAACCGAAAATTGGAGAATTAAGCAGCAGCCCCAAGCAACCTGGGGATCAATGCAGAGGGGTTAAACCCTGTGGCATGGCTCCACACAATGACAGGCCCTCCCAGATACTGACGCAGCACACACGCACGCACATCGCACGCGCATACAGACACACGCGCAGTGGAGGTCGTTCACTAAAGTTAACAGACACATCAGATTTACCGCTCTGAGGTGATAAGACAGGCACTCAGAGCGTTTTCAGGTCGATGAATGGCCTCAAACTTCAAATGAGAGAGTGTGCTTGAAAAGCACGAGAGAATGCTAGTTAGGCACGATTAGCATCAGGTTTTGTCACTGTCACTGATGTTCTATTTAGTTTCCACCTAAAAGCTAAATCAGTGTCCTGTAAAGACTTAAACACTTAAGACATTCATGCTGAAATCACATTTATTTTATTTATGAAATTGAGATATAAACACTGCACTGGCCCCTTCATCTTGCTTTATGCTCACAATTATGTGAGAAGGGAGGGAGTGCCAGCTCCAGTAAATATATTTTTTATAGGGTATAGTATTCTTGCTATGCATATGAATTCTCCCTACGGTTTTCAACAGGTCTCATCTACCACAAAGTAAATTAGACAACACAATATTTTGCTACCATGTTAGTATAGGGTTCCATCTCAATTCAGTGTAATTCAGAGATGTTGAGCACCAAAGTTTTAACTTGGAACGTGATTTGGAGATTGAGCCATTCATAGGTTATGGGCACACAAATACACCCTCACACACAAAATATAAAAAAAACTAGAAAAAGTGCTCCTCAGAGCACAGCTCTCTGCAATATTGTCAGGTAGGTTATTGTGGGCCAGCAGCAATGTTCGGAATTCAGTCATTATAGAGGTGAATGGAATCTGTAGAAGTTGAGGGATTAATATTGATAAAGTTTGTAGTGTTGTTGTTGTTGAGTGTAGAATAGTTTTGCGTTTGAGTTACTGTAATGAGTTACAGTAATAATTTATAAGACGAAAAACAAAACAAATAGTGTTGTCTCCTGACTTTCTTTTCTTCTTTCTAATGATTTGATCGGCCCAAAACATTGTGTTCATTGTCATGATTTGTCACGATCCAAGTTGGCTTTGTCCGCGGCGTAACCGTTTTTAAATAAATTAAATAAATAAGTGCCTATGGGAGAATGCATTGGGTTTTGATTTCCTGGGCCACTCGTTTTTCTGAAAGGGGGAGGGACTGCGGCGCTCTATAGAGTTCACCAGTTCCCTCCTCCTGCCTGCATCTGGGATCTCTCAAGCAGAAACGATGAACCCGGAATCAGCGGGACAAACATTTGATATCTCCATAATAATTTCGAGTTAGATTGTTTGTACCTTTAGGGTTGATATAAGAGGGGTGTGCAGAGGTTTAAATGATGGCTCCTACGGGGTGTCCTTCAAGCCAAAAGGTCTCTGGTCACGTCCACCCATGTTGTTAATGTGGACAGGGACATGTGACCCACAGGGTATAAGAAACCTGACCTCTCTGTGCCATGCAGGCATGCCGTTTAGGGGCATGGAGAGACCAGGCTTTTGTACGTGCAAAGGTCACGTACGTTGAATTTAGATTTTAAAAGCATTCTATTCTCGAGTCACTCGTGTCTTGTCGCCGGGACTGTGGACGAGTGACAGACGGAAACTCACAACAAGCTACATTATGCATTAGTAAAATTCCTCTCTTGAGGATGGGTGAGCCTTTAATAGCCCAATTATCTATTATGCTTTCATTATCAAAACAGCAAAGAAGAGGTATGGGAGACAGAGATGAGAGAGAGTGATTTAATCCTACCCCTGGAGAAGAGAAGCTATACGTTTACTGTTGTATTGATTAGATTATTTGCATAACGAGTGTAATTATTCCACCTTCCGTTCTAATCTGTAAAACATCCATAGACCCGTGGTCTTTACAACAAGCTTTCTGCTGCAAATGAGTTTAAAAAAAAGTGTGTGTGTGTCTTTAGGTCTGCCACCTTTAAGCTGTAATTAAAGACAGGAGTGAGTTAATCCAGTAGCTCCAGGGCCCAACACTAGTTGACACATTGTAACCAAACTCAGGATCAATGCATCCGTCCAACCAACTGTCCATTCATGCGTCTGTCTGTCTGTCTGTCTGTCTTGACTCTTGTCTGTCTGTGTGTCCACGTGAATGTATACAAGCGCATAGAATTCGATTTCCATGTGTGTGTATTCAGTGTATACATGCACATGATACAGCATGCATTGCACCAATAACAGATTCATACTTCTTCCCATATGTCCTACAGATGAAGCGTGAAGGGTGATAAAAAATGACACCCAGTGCAAAACTGAGCCCTGCTTCAATTAATGAGGGGCTTTGTAACCCCCGTGCTACAAGTCACTGACATTAATTTACAAAAATGCTTACTTAATGAACATTTACTTCCTTAAAATAATAGCATGCATTTATGCACTGTGGGGGTCAATTGCAAATTGCATGAATGTATTCATGATTTCTGACATCTTCTTGTGACTTCTCTCTTGTGACCTAAAGGCTGAGCGGATGACTCTGGGAACATAACCCCGCCTGCCACCACCTCCTCACCTCCTCCTCACCTCCAGATACACATGATGCAGTTTGCACTTTCAGCCCACTCAGCTTGCTGAAAACTTTCGGGTGGCGATTTCCTCTCGGTGACATGGATGTAGGGAGTGGCGTAAAATAACGAAGTACATTTAAGTAAGTGCTGTACTACAATTTTAAGGTACTTTTAAAAAAAAACTTTACTGGAGTTGTGCCGTGAGCTTGTAGATCTGCTATTTTCAAACGATTTTTATACATTTGAAATGAGACCTTCTGCATAATGAGTACTTTCTACTTTTGGTACTTTAAGTACATTTTGATACCAATACTTTTATACTTTTACTTGAGTAAATTTTGAATTCTGGACTTTTACTTGGAGCTGTAAGTTTACAGCTCCAAGTAAAAGTCCAGAATTCAAAATTCAAAAGATACGCTACTTTTACTTAACCCATTTAGACCTGAGGACGATTCTACAAAATGCCTTATAAATCCTGACAGTTTTGTGAAAAACCTATGTTTTACTGTATATCAGTGGTTTTCAAACTATTTCATGTCAAGGACCCCAAAAAATTATGTAATGTAATTGGCCGCGGACCCCCTTCTGATAATATGTTGTTCCAGGGACCCCCCCAGAAGCAAAGATATGAGTTAAAAACGTTCGCTCTGAAAGAATATATATTCAAAAATTTCAAATATTTGCGCCACATTTTTACGATTTAAAAAAAATAGCAGATCTGCAAGCTCGTAGCACGGCACTCGGTGCCGCGCTATGAGCTTGTAGATCTGCAATTTTTTAAATAGCTAAAGTAGCTAAAGTAGGCATATAACATAATGCTTAAAACACCAAAAGTTAGAATGTCCTGAATGGACTTAAGTTCATTGGCCAAAGAATCAACTTTATTATTTTATTATTTAGATATTGGATACATAACTGTGATGCCAATTATGCACATTACATTTTTCTCTCATTACTTGTAATAATAGAGAGATATTGTTTCTGATAATTAATTTTCACACTACAGTGCGACAATCGTAGCGATGGCTGGCTCCCTATAATAACTTTTAAAGGAAATCTATTCAATTACCTCTGTGGCTCTACAGGTGGAGCAGGTATATACATGAATAAAAAAACAACTTAATCATCACCAAAAATCAAGAGCTTCAATCTCAGTCCACCTGCTGTTGATTGATGGGTTTGTTGCAGAAAGGACTTCTGGGAAATTGATCAGAAATTGATTTCATTCTTGAAAAGACAATTCATACATGCATGGTGCCATTGAATAGGCTGGGCCCTATACTGGCGGGGAAAAATCAATGTCTGCCGAGTGGACGAGCATCAAGGGATGAACCCTGTGCAGCTAGTGCCTCTCTGCCACTCCGCTGGGATGGAATGTGAGTTTTATTTTCAACAAGACAATGGTAGCTTTGCATGTTTACCACTTTACCATCCAAAAGGGAAATAAATAAATAATAATGTGTCGTTAGCAGAATCTGTCTTGAGAGATTATTCAGTGTGTGCTAACTGTTGTCCAGGCATATACAACTGTACACAGCAATTTTGATAAATGGTAAATTTTTATATAGCGCTTTTATCCAAAGCACTTTACATATAGATTGTGCATTACATTCACCCATTCATACACCGATGGCAGACGACACTATGCAGGGCACCAACCTGCATATTGGGAGCAATTAGGGGTTTGCGTGTCTTAAGTACCAGGTCTTATTACTTAATTTAAGACCTGGAGGCGTGATCAATGCCATTTGGCTATTCTGAGTGGCCAAAGAGCATTGATCACGCCTCCAGGTCTTAAGTTAAGTAATAAGACCTGGTACTTAAGACACACAAAATACAGCCCTTTAAGAGTCTTACTCAAGGACACTTCGTCACAAACTATGGTTCCCATCCGGCTGCTCTACCGGCCACTCAACCTGCTCGGGAAGACCCCAAAGGCTTTCTATACTCACAATACTTGGGAATCTAATCTCTGACAGGAAGTTTAGCCCCTAAATGGAACACTGTGCTAACTAGTACTTGGACAAATGCTCTGGTTTACTGCCCTCAAACGGGAGGCCTTTAATTTATAGATTAACAATACTGTCAACAAGGAACTCCCCCAGTGAACAAAATTGTACAGTCCATACATACCGTCCCACTGGGACAGTTGGCTCAGAATACAGAAGATGCTGCTCGTACGCCTCATGGTTGTTGATACGAAGCCAGTCAGTGAACTGTTAAAGACTGCCATTTCTGCTGTGTTTTGCACCGGCATGTCTCCACTCCGGCCACGTTAATTGTGTTTGGGGGCTGAGGTTCATTCCATGTTTAAGCAGTCAGCTCACAGTGCCGTGTCAAAGATGCTTTCTCAGTTTTATAGTAATGATAATGAACTTTTAGTGCTTTTTGAAAACAGCATTACGAAGTGCTTCAGAAGAGCAATGCAGCCATGAGGAAAAATTCAATAAATAAATAATAAGTGTGCATGATTGCCTGCAGCAGTAATATGTCATCGCCGTCAGGCATCTCCAAGTTGCACATTTTTATCTTTTTTCTTAAATTACTTCATCATACAAGAGTATAACACAAAAATAGTGACAATACCT